>NC_061073.1:10179929-10192429 GCF_021917145.1 Hypomesus transpacificus
GAGAGAAAGAGGGAGAGAGAGAACATGTGGGTTTCCATGATGTAAAAGAGAGAAACAGTCATGAAAAGAACACCAGGCTGTACTTACGTCTGGTGCTGTGATATTCACTCTTGAACAGGGTCATACCCGACAGACGACAAAGAAGCAAACGACAGGAATCTCCTCTCCTTCTGTCTTCTCTGTGCGTGTTCCTGCCGTCCTGATGGAGAGAGAGGTGACTGCTCACTCTGGAATCAATGACTGTGTTCTAGGAACGGAGCTAGCAGCACCTACCAAGTCACGCTACACGGGGGTGGGCTGGGGGGGAGTCGGGCCGGCTCATTCTGCAGCTGGCAGGGGAGCAGAGAGGGCAGGGCTGTGAATGCTGCTCTGTCTCTCCCAGTCGAACAGAAAAGATAAGGGAACTTCAGAAGCATTAGAAAAGCAGCCATAACATGATCTTCTATCTCTCAGTCTCTTTCATTTTCTCATGCCTCCCCCCTCCACCCCTCGCTCGCTCTCTCACTGAATTAATTACCTACCCCCCCCCTCTCTGTTCCTCTCTTTCTCACTCCACTCTCAGTCTCACACTTCACTCTCCCTCTCTTTTCCTCCGTATAGCAGTGTCAGCAGAGCTCTAGAACCACACACTGCTGTCGTTTCAACACACACACACACACACACACTGCTGTCGTTTCACACACACACACACACACACACACACACACACACACACACACTGCTGTCGTTTCAACACACACACACACACACACACACACACACACACACACACACTGCTGTTGTTTCAACACACACACACACACACACACACTGCTGTCGTTTCAACACACACACACTGCTGTCGTTTCAACACACACACACTGCTGTCGTTTCAACACGCACACACACACACACACACACACACACTGCTGTCGTTTCAACACACACACACACACACACTGCTGTCGTTTCAACACACACACACACACACACACACTGCTGTCGTTTCCAAACACACACACACACACACACTGCTGTCGTATCAAAACACACACACACACACTGCTGTCGTTTCATCTTCCACACAGCAGGGGGATGTGTGGAGTCATGCAAGAGGGACATAAGACGGGCTCCCGTCAGAGCAACGCTGTTTTTTCAACACACACACACACTCACACACACACACTCACACACACGCACACACACGCACACACACACGCTGCTGCTGTCACCCCTCAAACGCCTGGCTCCAGCGTGAGTGACTCCAGTAGAGGCTGACTCCAGTAGAGGCTGACTCCAGTAGAGCCTGACTCCAGTAAAGGCTGACTCCAGTAGAGCCTGACTCCAGTAGAGGCTGACTCCAGTAGAGGCTGACTCAGGCTGTTAGCCTCTGCTGGAGTCACCTGGGATGGAAACATCACTGTAAGGTTTAAAACAACCCTCATTACAGTAATACATGGAGACCTCCTCCTTCAGAAGATACACTTCCTATCCAGCTGTTTGATCTGTTATATACACACACACACACACACACACACACACACACACACACAATACTACAGGGAGGTCTAGTGGTCCTATAAAAGTTGTTGTTGCATGACTGCACTCTGTAGAACTAATAAGAGACCCTCAGCCAACTCCATTTTAATTACAAAATCCATTCAATGATAAGTTTTTAATTAAACTTGTCGTATCTAATTAAGATATGATGATCGCGAGTGGATTGGTCTCTCTCGGGTTTATTTATTCACGTCGTAAGTTGGGCTCAGTCAGCAGGGCCTTATCTTAATGATGATCCAACAGCAACACACGTGGGCAGCTTGAAGTGACTGTGGTGGTTAACACATCTGTGTGACACCAACATCACCCTCTCTGTGTCTCTACATTCTCTCTCGACACATCTCTACACACGCAACCTTGTGTTCCACCAAGCAGTACTGTACCAAGCAGACACAAACACAGGCAGTGCTTGCGAGCACAGACACAAACACGGCGCCAGAAACAGACCCGTCCTCGTCGCTCTTTAAATGAACGCAGGAACCAGTAGGAACCGGTTCTGGCCTGCAGTGTTTTTGAGGATCACTGAACTCCAGGATGATTCTGTCATCCCTTCCACTAATTACCCCCAGCCTCCGGACAGAACTCCCCACAGCACTAATGACTTGTCAGCCAGCGCAGGAAGCTGGAACCGGTAGACTCAGAGTCACACGGTACAGCGTGGGTCATAACCCCCAGCCTCTCCTGGGCTGACCGGAAGCTAAAGGCTAACTAGCTAGCCTGTCCGCGGTCATCTGAAGATCTGGTCAGCTAGCTTCTGCACAAGTTGTCATTTTTGGACCATTGACACGCTGCTGTTAGCACCAGAGACAGAGGAGGAGGGCATGTGTGTTCTGGGGAGGAGAACACATCTGTAAAAGTTGAAATCCAAGTCTAGATTGTTCTCTGTTGACCAGAGTAGCCTAATGACATGAATGTGTGTGTGTGCGTGTGTGTGTGTGCGTGTGTTTGTGTGTGCGTGCGTGTAAGACAGTCAGGGTATGGGAGACTGTATTTATGTGTTTGTTAGGAGTAAGATGGGTGCTGGGTCTCGATAAAAGTATTTTGTTGATATGACTTAACAAGCACAAGCTTAGGCTTAGCCTACATAGCTTCTGTGACAAGGCTGCCCTGCTCCGCTCAGCGTCATCACTCACGGGTCGTAATTGGTTGTGGATTCGTTCTCTGGCCTGTAGTGAAAGTTATTAAAAGACAGTCTTTTTCAAAGAGGATTGTAATTGTCATCCCGTTCTCCAATCGCCAGCAGGCTGAGTAATTGTATTTTATTTTGCCAAACAATGCTGCTTCGAAGTCAAACTCTGCAGGAAAATATTGCTTTCGTTAGCCTGACAGTTAATCCTAATGTCATTGTCCCGGTTTCCAATCATGTCCTATCCTAAATCCCTCCGTTTTATGCAGGCTTAGAGGTTTTCATTCTGCGTAGTGAGTATGCACACCCATCCATCCACCCAAACACACCCACCCACACACACACACTCACACACTCACATCCACATCCACACACACAAACACATCCATCCACACACACACCCCCACAGACACACTGACACACACAAACACACCCATCCACACACAAAACCACACCATTCCTCCACACACACAAACACACACACACACGCACATACACACACGTGCAGACAAACACAGACAGACAGCACTTTTACATAAGCCTGAAAAGCTGTGAACAACAGCAGTTCATCAACCCTGCTAGTTTGGGTTCATCAATTAATAAAACAAGTACAATAATATTCAATGTTCAATCCCATCCTTGGAAACAAATCAGGCATATTGGAAGATGTTCCATCGTGTGCAGAGCAGTGGTGTGGGGAACACTTAGGCCTACTCTGTAATTTCTGAATCTTCATATTAAAAGATTTATAGGCCTATCACTAACATTGTCGTTTACTCAACCAAAAGATTAAAATACCTCAAGTCAGACACTAAATCTACTTTAAGGGCAAAGGCATCACCTTGTGGAGATTGTAAACATTGCACCAACCACAAATTCCGCACATCTTTGTGCACAATCACATACACTAAGCATTGAGGCATTCCACTATTTATATCGGCGATTTGTTTTTTTTTGTCGAAGAAGCAGTTCGTTTAGAATAGTCTGTCGTTATCTGAATATACTTTGTCCAGAGAATGATTGAAAGACGGCAAACCTCCAACTAGAAGCTGTCAAACTCACCCTTATAATCTAACTCTATTTTGAGAGTCTATGACTGGTTATCAAAATTCAAAGCCACGGTTCCACCGCTGGACAGATGCACAACCCACTTGGCTAAACTCAGCTATTCGTCTTGGCGTTGAAATAGTCGAATTGGGAGGCTGAGCTTAAACAGAAATTTGGCAACTGCTCTCGAAAAGTTCAGATGTTTTAGCTTTACTGTAGCAGTTTAGGTCGGACGGGCTTGAATTAGCTACTCCGTTTTTTTACAAAGCTAAAACATATTTCTTAATTGCATTGGGTTATTTATTTTCAGTATTCAAAAGTTCTCCATCTTTATATAGTTATTTTTAAATCTACTATCTTTACTAGTCTACGATCAAAGTGTGGTGAAACCGGTGAAACACGGGTACTGTATCGTCCAGAATGAATCAGATTTGTGTTGTTATGGTGATATTTGGTGTGCACCACCTCTACGCTACTTCTGGGCAGGTGAGTTTTTATAGTTGGCCTATATCTATGGTCGGCATCACGTCAGTCTGGTCGACAAATATAACATAAGTATTTATTCGTTTACAATCATGTATAGCCTAGTTAAAAACGAAATCGGTACACATAGTGTATTGTAACGGATATTTTTGCTGTAGCTTGTGCAAAAATACGTAGGCTAAATGTAGGCTAGTTTCACACGCGTGGAAATACGTAAATAGATCTCACAAGAGGTAGCCTATAACCTTTAAATCTAGTATTTTTTCTAATCTGTACAATTGCAAATTCCAGGTTATTTGAAATGTTTTAGGAGGTTATGAGAGTTTTATATGCAAAAATACTCGGAATTTTTAATTTCTTGAATAGGCTACATATTTTTATTTATTTGGCGCATATAGCCCATTTTCATACAGGTGATAAGCCTACTTCAATAGACGTGACACTTTGTAATCATGCGTCTGTAAATACTTTACCATCATATTTGTTTCTGTGAATGAGAAGTCGTATACGGGTGAAACGATTACTGTAGGCCTATCCGTAGCTATTTTCAATTGGAAACCCAAATCACTGATATAAAAGGTTGGCATCATTACTACGACATCTCCATTATTACAATTATCATTACTGTAACTGTTGATCAATATTGTATTCAGAAGAAAATTCTGTAACTGATTCGCTTTGAACCTTTTGTGAAACTATTTCAATCTAAAAGAGAACACAGAGCATAGAGATGGGGATGGAAACCGGACTGGAATCGTTGCGTGTAATTACCGTGTCTGACACAGCGATTGTGCAGTCGCCCACCACGAGTAACCAAGAGGTCAACTTCTCTGCTTTGTACGTCTGACCCCGCGTGACCTCTCACTCGCTCGGCAAAAACATAACATGAGACTCCGCCGAAACATTCAGAATCCGGTTTATTGCCAAGTATGTTGACACATGATTGGTTTGCTTTGGTAGGTTGGTGCAACAATAAACACAGTAAAAAAATAAAGAATAAAGATAAAGCAAGTACTGTAAGTAAAAGGCATGTTTTTTTTTTTTTTTACAATGAGGTAAAAAAATGATAGTAAGTATGATGTACACCATGCAGGAGTGTTCGTCCAGCCAGGAGCTGCAGATCTCTCTGCGCCAAGTGGAGAAGATGCTGGTGGCCCACGAGGCATCCTACCAGCAGAACCTGCGCTCTCTGAGGAAGAGGCTGAGTGCCCTGCAGAACAGCACCAGACAGGCCTCGGCCCTGGCCACGCCCCTGACCACGCCCCTGGCCACGCCCCTGGCCACACCCCATAGGGATGGTGAGAGAGTGTCTTGGCAGTGAGCAGAGCGTGGTGGAGCTCAATACAGAAGTGGTGATTGGTTGTTTTGCTTCCATGGGTACGACCAGAGGGTTACATAGAACCGTTTGTCCTCGTGCATGCACGTTTTGAAACAAGGCTCCAGATCAACAAAAAATCTGGGAAAAACGCACCGTAACAAGCCTTTACCGCAGGTCAGAATATGGAAGCAAAATGCTCATAGAACCATGAGACTGATCTGAGAAGAGCTCCACCCAATCTAGAAACTCAAGAAGAAACACAAACGTGTTTTCAGTATTTTGTAGTTTTCATTCGAATACACTCTGCACACACTTGTGATTACATACATGAAACTGCTTGTGCGCCCCTCGCCATACCACGTCCCTGTATGGGACTCATGTCTGTGTTCCTCTCTCGCCCCTGCTCCTGTCCAGCCACCTGCCCCAAGCCAGACAGTCTGACCAACGGCAGGAGGCTGGGGAGGGTGTTTGCGCTGGGACACGAGGTGCACTTTGTCTGCAAGCCTGGCTTTGAGCTTGTGGGGCCGCAGACCAGGGTGTGCCTGGAGGCCCTACGGTGGAGCGGCCAGCAGCCAGCCTGCAGGGGTGAGCCTCCCTCTCTCCTGGGCACACTCTAACACCATCTGATACTACAGTATATTACAATAGGACATATAGGCTCGGTTTCCCAGCCATGGATCAAGCCTAGTCCTAAACGAAGAGTAATGTCTACTGAAAACATTTTCTTAGTCTAAGACTAGGCTTGATCCATGTTTAGGAAACTAACTCATGTTGTTTGTATGTGTGTTGTTTGTCTAATCTCTCCTTTCTGTCTGTTCCCAGTCTTAAGCAGCACCAACCCATCACTGCCCTCCTTCTCAGCCTCCTCTTCTGATTCCTCCTCCTCCTCCTCCTCCGCCACGGTCTCCCCCGCCTCCTCGTCCCCCAGCTCCCCTCCCCCTCCCCTCTCCGCCTTCATCCGTCCGTCTCGCTGTACCCAGTTCCAAGGCTCCTCCCACTGCACCTGTGACCTGGGCTTCACCATCTCAGGCCGTGACAACAACGTCTGCACAGGTGAGTCTGCAGCAGCACTGGGGCAGAGCAGGGGGGTTTCAAACCGTCATCCAGCAGCACTGGGGCAGAACAGGGGGGTTTCAAACTGTCATCCAGCAGCACTGGGGCAGAACAGGGGGGTTTCAAACCGTCATCCAGTAGCACTGGGGCAGAACAGGGGGGTTTCAAACCATCATCCAGCAGCACTGGGGCAGAACAGGGGGGTTTCAAACCGTCATCCAGCAGCACTGGGGCAGAGCAGGGGGGTTTCAAACCGTCATCCAGCAGTACTGGGGCAGAGCAGGGGGGTTTCAAACCGTCATCCAGCAGCACTGGGGCAGAGCAGGGGGGTTTTAAACCGTCATCCAGCAGCACTGGGGCAGAACAGGGGGGTTTCAAAACGAGATGTGTGTTCCAGACATCGACGAGTGTGAGCTGTTCCCCCTGGGTCAGCCGGGTCGTCTGTGTGTGTTCACCTGCGTCAACACTCCTGGCAGCTTCCACTGTACGTGTCCCCGAGGCTACAACATGACCAGGGACAGCCGCAACTGCAAAGGTCTGCTTCTCCACAGGGGCTTGGATCTTCTGTCTGTTAGCTGAGAACTGTGATCACCATCACACCATGTCTTAAGAGAGTTTGGCTTTAATGTGTGCTGAAATCAGTTTGCCCCCTCAACCCTTTTGTTGTTAAGTCCTTCTTTCCTCCTCCCTCTATCCCTTCCTGGTGTGTGTGTGTGTGTGTGGGTGTGTGTGTGTGGGTGTGTGTGTGTGGGTGTGTGTGTGTGTGTGAGTAGATATTGACGAGTGTGAGAGTGGACTGCATAACTGCAGCCAGGACCAGCTGTGCGTCAACACGTATGGAGGCTTCCAGTGTGCCACGGTGGCATGTCCTCGCGTCCTGAACGCCTCGTACATCAAGACGTCCCCCATGTAAGACACCCACACGGCTCAAACTGCTGACATCGCAACCCAAGCATGTTTTCGTTTTGGCGAGGGTTACAGTACCACACAGAGGTCCCTCAGGGAGATCATGTTGTGTTCTCTCAATCATTCTGGCAGATTAGAAAACCAAACAAACAATTTTGCAGCAGAGGAAAGAGTTTTAATTTTCCTGTTACCGCACCTCAGACATGTAATTTGACTCGCGTGACCTCGTTCATCTAACTCCTCCGCTGAGCTGAGGGTCTGTCTCGCTTTCAGGCTTCATTGTTTCAAGTCTGTCAACCGCTAATTCACGAGACTCAACAACATTCTTTCTCAGAAGTCAAGCCTAAATCTAGAGGGTGAAACACATCGAATTCCTTAAGCTCCTCTACCACTCCCCCCCCCCCCCTCCCTCCCCCTCGCCCCCTCGCTCCCCACCAGGCGCTGTGAGAGGAACCCCTGTCTGGTCGGGGACGAGGCCTGCTCCCAGGCTCCCAACTCCATCTCCTTCCACTTCCTGTCCGTGGTGTCCAACATGTCCGCCCCCAGGGTGCTGTTCAGGGTGTCCGCCGCCCGCGTCCTGGGCGACACGCTTCGTTTCGGGCTGGTGGGCGGCCGAGGGCGGGGCCACTTCAGCGTGCAGCGCTCCAGCCGGCAGACAGGCACCCTGCTGCTGGTTAGCCCCGTACAGGGCCCCGCTACCCTGGAGGCCGAGGTGGAGATGAGTGAGCTGGAGAGACGGACCCTGCTGGGGAGATACCTCACCAAGGTCACCCTGTTCGTCTCCCCCTACGCCTTCTAGAGGGGAGAGGAGGATGGAGGAGGGAGGAGGGGGGGGAGAGGGGAGAGGAGGATGGAGGAGGGGGGGAGAGGGGAGAGGAGGATGGAGGAGGGGGGGAGAGGGGAGAGGAGGATGGAAGAGGGGGGGAGAGGGGAGAGGAGGATGGAGGAGGGGGGGAGAGAGGAGAGGACAGCACTGTGGAGGAGAGAGTGAGGGAGCTAGTAGAGTAGATAGAGAATAGAACCACTGTTGGACGGTTGAGGAGTAGAGCAGAGGACTCAGGAGGATTGGCTCGTGAGGCTGTTATAAACCATGAGGCCGGAGAGGGCTCCGGAGCACTCTGACAGTCACTCTGCAAATGAAGCCTGTAAATACCAGCTTTTTAAACATATTTTTCTTCTCATAAGTTTGAGATAGTATTGAGTGAACAGAATAGGGTATAGAGCGATTAAGGCAGCATCAAGGGATCTTTTTGGGGGGGGACCACAAACATAAATCAGTTTCACAAACTGCTTGGCTTATGACTATATTTATTGTTTCGTGTCTTTGGTGTTTGTGTACATATACTAGTTTGTTTCCATTGTACCCGAGTGGCACCACTACACAATAAACATGTATCCACCAACTAAGTTGTCATTAAAGTTTATTGTACCAAATACTTATGTCTTCAAGTCATCATTTGGTAAAGAACCACAACAGATGCCTTTAAATCAACAAAATGCTGTGCTGCCTGTTTGACACACTGTACAGCATGTAACAGCTTTAATGTTTTACCTGATTGTCGTTCTTAACAGTTGGATTGGCCCCATTTCTCTGGATGAGTGACGTTCTGTGCTGAAGATCCTTTCACACAGACAAATCCATCTCTGCTAAAACACGTTGAAAAGCTTTCAGGGTTGATGAGCAAGAAGAAATGTATCACTACAGTGTCACACACACACACACACACACACACACAGGAGTTGCCTCACTATCTGTCGGATGTCTGGAGAGTGGCTTACACACACACACGCACATGATCCAGACATCTAGAATGTCACAGGTCTGCTCTTCACATGGCTACCTGTGGAGTGTGGGTATTTGGAGCTACATGCATAAAGCCATCCTTTGTGTATTCATAAGGATCCCCAGACGGGGTCGTCCAGTACTGAACGTGCTCAAGGTAGAGCTGAACAACCACAGAGGCCCTGTGTACTGAGACCCAGACAAGCTCTACGGCTGCACCAGGGACCCCAGTAGTAATACTCTCTTGGAAATGTAGTGCTGTCGCTAGGGTTGAGACTCCATAAATCCATGCTACTAAGGCATCTTGGGGGACAATCCCCTCACACAAAATACATGGTTGTTAGTTCTCTGTTGTAAACACAGACGTTCCCTAACTCAAGACCACTACAACCCAGTTAGGACTCCACACTTCTGACTCCCTGCTGCACCTAATATGGTGTTTGTACCTCGCTTTGGAGAAAGGTGAGAACATTAGTGTAGGTCAAAGGAGTGGGGAAAACAACACCATGAACCACAGCAGTCTAGTCTCATCAGCCTGTGGTTCACCCGGACCTCCACAGGCAGGGTCAGGATGGGGGACATGCTGGTTCACCCTGACCTCCACAGGCAGGGTCAGGATGGGGGACATGCTGGTTCACCCTGACCTCCACAAGCAGGGTCAGGATGGGGGACATGCTGGTTCACCCTGACCTCCACAAGCAGGGTCAGGATGGGGGACATGCTGGGTCACCCGGACCTCCACAGGCAGGGTCAGGATGGGGGACATGCTGGTTCACCCTGACCTCCACAGGCAGGGTCAGGATGGGGGACATGCTGGTTCACCCGGACCTCCACAGGCAGGGTCAGGATGGGGGACATGCTGGTTCACCCTGACCTCCACAAGCAGGGTCAGGATGGGGGACATGCTGGGTCACCCGGACCTCCACAGGCAGGGTCAGGATGGGGGACATGCTGGTTCACCCGGACCTCCACAGGCAGGGTCAGGATGGGGGACATGCTGGTTCACCCTGACCTCCACAGGCAGGGTCAGGATGGGGGACATGCTGGTTCCAGACATCCAGGGGGATGTTTTCCAAACATCATACTTCTTTCTCACAGCTACAGTGCAGAGAACTTCACAAGGCAAGAACCACTCTCCTCATATATAATGGATCTGCTATAATATGAAAAACAACCTTCACACAGTAGGGGCTGTGCTGTGAGGGGCTGAGCTGTGAAGGAGAGTTAATAATCTATGTTTTTAACCAATATCAACATTTTAAACAGCACGGAAACGGCAGCAAAGTATAATGCAAAGTGTTTATTCGAATCCAACACACATGAGTAGACCCCAGAGTCTGACTGCAATTTTTCTCCGGACATTCGCTTATATACTTACTCTAAATTATTTTGTGATATTTTGTCATTGGTGCATTGTAGTTGGTCAAAGATGCATTTATGTATTCACACCCGGTTGGTCAATTGTCACAGAATTTACATTGCCAGTACTTTTCCTCTGTCTTCCCCTTCCAGGGCCCACGTGATGCCTTGCGGCCCTGCTGCACAGGGATACTGAGTTTCAGGACATAAATCTGTCCCCTGATGTCTGGCGCTTGTAGTTCTTAATATCTGGGCTTTGTAGTCTTTCATGGGAGAGGCCTACACACACTTCTCTCTCTTGCACTCAAACTCTATCTGGTCTTCCACATTTGGCCTCTATGCCTTCTATGTTTTAGTGTTAATACTAATCAGTCAACAGCTTTGCATCTGGTTTTCAGTAATATAGCTTATAAAAGTAATAAAGGTGATTAAGAGGTTCATTTTCAATCATATTATCCATAATAATTTCTCCATCTTCATAATAACAGCAGTGTGATGTTTTTTCCACAAAATAAGCAGGAATAAGCACAAGGGACGGTACAGTAAAAAACTGCAGATTTTACTATTAACAAACTGTCCAATGTCATCTGCACAGAACTAACCAAAACAAAAAGAAAATAAATTGTAACAAAATCCAAACTAGTAATATGCACCGATGGGCCGTTATATGGCATAAACAAAGATGAAAAGCAAAAGACCTCCATACATTTGTACACAATTACAAAAACACATTTTTTAAATCTTAATCATATGTAATAGTCTTTGTTATGGTCAGTTTTCTTTTTGACTTTATGAAAGCTTCCCACAGACCAAGGAACAGTTAAGTACTGATATATAGAATGACTTGACGATATTTAATGCTGAATTTGTAGCACGAGAGTGCTGGTAGAAAACACCATGTTCTTCAAACTTCGTCCTGGAAGTCTTGCGCTATCCCAGGGTCTCATACATACACACACCTTCAGCTTGTTTCGTTTTAGAATCATGTTTCAAAGGGTGAGGGAAGAGGCGCAGACATGTGTACACTTGGTGCCCCTCGGGGATTGTCAAGAGTAGGCACGCATTGAGAGATCAACATGAAACAGTACAGCATACAGAGTCCATTTGACAAGCAAGGAAGTGATCGAGTCAACATCAAAACAATGACACTGGCAACTGACATTGGAAATCATTTAACAGCATACTTCCCCCCCTTTAACTAAGAACTCAAAACAGGAAGAATCTGCAAAAGTGACATTGACGTGTAAGAGAATGGCTGTCCTACATCTCCAGGATTGTAGTCATGTTTGACTAAAGGACAACTCGGCAGGTGCTGTGTATTTGAGATTTCACTAACTGACCCAGATGGCCCAACGCCCCGAAGACCCTGGATCCTGAAACTGACCCAGATGGCCCAACGCCCCGAAGACCCTGGATCCTGAAACTGACCCAGATGGCCCAACGCCCCGAAGACCCTGGATCCTGAATCTGACCCAGATGGCCCAACGCCCCGAAGACCCTGGATCCTGAATCTGACGGATCAGCTAGCTGGAATGAGGAAACTTGGCAGGCAGTAAGTAAAGGCAACAAGAGCAGCATTCACATCAACAACATGGCTTACAAACTTTGACCATTAGTAAACAAATAAATAAGGCTATGACCAAACAATATATATATATTCTTAGATAAAAAAAGAAATAATAAAAAAAAATGTGCAATGGTTCCAGTATCATTTTAAAACAAAATGTTCACATCTGGTATCTTTATTTTTGTTATTTGCAATAGTTTGACCCCTCAACCCAACCTGTGTTCAGTCTCCTGGTGACACTCTGCTCTCCTCGTCTTGCCTAAGATCCGCTACACAGCTGAACCTGCAGGGTGTGGACCCTGGGGAGCGAACAAGCCCT
>NC_061073.1:10197429-10294479 GCF_021917145.1 Hypomesus transpacificus
GCAGTACTGTGCAGTAGGAGTACTGTGTAGCAGTAGCAGTACTGTGTAGCAGTAGCAGTACTGTGCAGTAGCAGTACTGAGTAGCAGTACTGTGCAGTAGGAGTACTGTGTAGCAGTACTGTGCAGTAGGAGTACTGTGTAGCAGTAGCAGTACTGTGCAGTAGCAGTACTGTGTAGCAGTACTGTGTAGCAGTAGGAGT
The DNA here is from genome assembly GCF_021917145.1 of Hypomesus transpacificus. Classification (NCBI taxonomy): domain Eukaryota; kingdom Metazoa; phylum Chordata; class Actinopteri; order Osmeriformes; family Osmeridae; genus Hypomesus; species Hypomesus transpacificus. Next base: position 10,197,630 of record NC_061073.1, read on the forward strand.
ACTGTGTAGCAGTAGCAGTACTGTGTAGCAGTACTGTGCAGTAGGAGTACTGTGTAGCAGTACTGTGTAGCAGTAGCAGTACTGTGTAGCAGTAGCAGTACTGTGCAGCAGTACTGTGCAGTAGGAGTACTGTGTAGCAGTAGCAGTACTGTGTAGCAGTACTGTGTAGCAGCAGTACTGTGTAGCAGCAGTACTGTGTAGCAGTACTGTGCAGTAGCAGTACTGTGTAGCAGTACTGTGCAGTAGGAGTACTGTGTAGCAGTAGCAGTACTGTGTAGCAGCAGTACTGTGTAGCAGTACTGTGCAGTAGGAGTACTGTGTAGCAGTAGCAGTACTGTGCAGTAGGAGTACTGTGTAGCAGTAGCAGTACTGTGTAGCAGTACTGTGCAGTAGGAGTACTGTGTAGCAGTAGCAGTACTGTGCAGTAGCAGTACTGTGTAGCAGTACTGTGTAGCAGTAGGAGTACTGTGTAGCAGTAGCAGTACTGTGTAGCAGTACTGTGCAGTAGCAGTACTGTGTAGCAGCAGTACTGTGTAGCAGTAGCAGTACGAGTACTGTGTAGCAGTAGCAGTACTGTGTAGCAGTACTGTGCAGTAGCAGTACTGTGTAGCAGTACTGTGCAGTAGGAGTACTGTGTAGCAGTAGCAGTACTGTGTAGCAGCAGTACTGTGTAGCAGTACTGTGTAGCAGTAGCAGTACTGTCTAGCAGTAGCAGTACTGTGCAGTAGTAGCAGCAGCGTGTAGGTCTATGCGGGGCCCACCCTGATCATCTGCTTGCAGACCCTCATGAGCTGGTAGTCCATCTCTGGGTCAAGCATCTCCACCTCCTGCAGTCTGAACACACGATGGTGACAGCGCTGGCTCAGCTGCTTCTTGTTCTCCTTCAGACACTCGATGACCTACACACACGGCCAGAGGACAAATGGGCGAATTACTTTACTAAAGAACGAGAGAAAGGTGAGCGATAGCGAGCATGAGAGAGGAGAGACAGAGAGAGAAAGGGAGAGAGACAAAGAGAGGCTGACCTGAGCGTTTCCAAAGGCCACGTTCTGACACAGCCTGGTGATGTCCTGCTTACACGAGTCATAAAGCTCTGGCTCCAGACGGATGTCCTCTGACTGACACCACAGCACAGTTACAACCAGCCCCTCACCTCCACCTCACAGTGTGTGTGTGATGTGACGTGGTGTGTGTGTGTGTGTGCGTACCATCTCCAGCTCCTCCACCCTCAGCTGCTTGCGACACCTGACCGACACGCGCTGCTCCCGGGCTTCCTGCAGGGTGTCGTTCCTCACGGTGGTGCTGAGACACACCACCACGTCCACCCTACACACACACACACACACACACACGCGTTAATCCATCCCGTGAGATGAGCTGCTGATGATGGCTGCTGATGATGGCTGCTGATGATGGGAGCCCAGGAGGAGTGCTGTGCTCCTGGAGGGGGAGGGGCTCACTTCTTCTTGATGTTGGGACACAGTTTGAGCACATCCTCCTTGCATGCCATCTTGAACTTGTAGGAGAAGCGGAAGTCCTTGATCTGGATCTGAAGCACAGAGGAGAGGGCAGGGACGGTCACGTGAACGAGGGCTCGACATGAAACACTCGTCCAGGACAGTGTGACAAGTACAATGAGGCAAAACATTGTCAAGGTACAGTCAAGACAGAAACAGAGAGAGAGAGAGAGAGACTCACCAGTTGGAAGTGTGTGACGCCCACGACACACTTCTCATTCATCTCCTTCTGGTGTTTATTCTGCACCAGACACTCCATCAGGTCCCCTGTGTCTATCTGGTTATCAGCCACCTCCTGAGAGGGGGGAGGGCAAGCTGTTTAGCTTCTTCAACAGAAAGGTCAAATTAGAAGTCCTTCTCACTGAGACCCTGTTAGAACTCGGACCTTCTGACCCTGTATAAAGAAGAGGCAGATGGGTGAAGGCGTGTGCAGGGTTAGGGCTAGAGGTACTCACGTGACAGTGGGCCTGGATCACAGGATCACACGCTCTCATCAGCAGAGTCTCCATCTGGATGTCCTGAGACCGACAGAGACAGACAGAGACAGACAGAAAGAGACAGACAGAGACAGACAGACAGACAGACAGAGACAGACAGACAGACAGACAGACAGACAGACAGAGACAGACAGAGACAGCGAGTCAGCGAGAGAGATGCAAGTTCATTCAACTGGCTCACTCATCACACTTGAATCCTCCTGTAGCGATCAGAGTAGTACATATTTTAACAAAACATTTGTGTGGGTCTTAGCTCAGACCCCAGCTCATTCCTATGGTAGTGATTAGGTATCTTTAGTAGGACAGAGTTCTGCCCTCTGCTCTGCGCAGGTCTGACCTCAGAGGGGTGCCTACACTCTCACCTCAGACCACAGCTCAGTCAGGTTTCCTGCCACGTCTCGGCACTCTGGGACGAGCTCTTCCAGGTGGTCCTGCAGACAGTCCAGCTCCTGCACGTCACATCAGGTCACATCACATCAGGTCACATCACATCAGGTCACATCACAGCAGGTCACATCACATCAGGTCACGTCACAGCAGGTCACGTCACAGCAGGTCACATCACAGCACGTCACATCAGGTCACATCACAGCAGGTCACATCACATCAGGTCACATCACAGCAGGTCACATCACAGCAGGTCACATCACAGCAGGTCACATCACATCAGGTCACATCACAGCAGGTCACATCACAGCAGGTCACATCACAGCAGGTCACGTCACATCAGGTCACGTCACAGCAGGTCACGTCACAGCAGGTCACGTCACATCAGGTCACATCACAGCAGGTCACGTCACAGCAGGTCACGTCACAGCAGGTCACGTCACAGCAGGTCACGTCACAGCAGGTCACGTCACATCACATCAGGTCACATCACATCAGGTCACATCACATCAGGTCACATCACAGCAGGTCACGTCACAGCAGGTCACGTCACATCACATCAGGTCACATCACATCAGGTCACATCACATCAGGTCACATCACAGCAGGTCACGTCACAGCAGGTCACATCACATCAGGTCACATCACAGCACGTCACATCACAGCAGGTCACATCACAGCACGTCACATCACACAGGGAGAAAAGCCAATCACCTCATACACCCTGAAACATATTGACCAACTGACATGGCTCTGCGTGTGAGCGCGTGTGAGCGAGGGTTCCCACCTGACCAGCGTCAGTCTTCTCGCTGCACCACTTCCCCAGGTCAGTCATGCAGCGTCTCTGCAGCTCAGGATCCAGCTTGACGTCCAGCGCCCTCTGGTGGAGGATACGCTGAACCTCCACCTTGCAGTCCCTGGACAGCTGGAGAGGGGAGGAGAGGTGGAGAGTAGAGGAGGAGGTGGAGAGGAGAGGAGGAGGTGGAGAGGAGAGAGTCAGATCAGTGCTGTGTGACAACAGATCTACAGTACAGGGAGAGGAAGAGGATACTAGAGGCTTTACATTAAGAATGATTGATGTGCTCTTTTGCTGTGTTAATGAGGTAATCTGGAGAAATCACGTCTCCTTCAAAAAAAGGCAAAAAAACACTCTTGATTCTCATTCCACAGCTGTATAATCCTCAATCTCAGTTCCACCAAATCACTTCCCCTTGAATTAGCCAGCAGACACAGTCCTGAAAGGCTAACATTCCCTGATCTGATTAAGATCTTTACCAATCAACCATCATCACCAGACTGCAGCCTTACTTACATCAGAACCCTGTTCTGTGGTAAAATTCACCTGGACACCTTTAAGAGGGACATGATGGACACAGTACTGAGAGACATGGTTGGAATCAGTTTTCTACACAAATATGGAAGATACAAGAAGTAAAAAACAACCTTCTTAGTAACCACTGTATGTGTGTGTGTGTGTTGAGCAGTGTGTGTGTGTGTTGAGCAGTGTGTTTGTTGAGCAGTGTGTGTGTTGAGCAGCGTGTGTGTGTGTGTGTGTGTGTGTGTGGAGCAGTGTGTGTGTGTGTGTGTGTGTGTGGAGCAGTGTGTGTGTGTGTTGAGCAGTGTGTGTGTTGAGCAGCGTGTGTGTGTGTGTGAGTCCTGAGCAGCGTGTGTGTTGAGCAGTGTGTGTGTGTGAGAGAGACAGCAGGCCTACCCGTCGGCCCTGCTCCTCAGAGCGGTAGGCGTGGCGGTAGTGTGTGTGTGAGAGAGACAGCAGGCCTACCCGTCGGCCCTGCTCCTCAGAGCGGTAGGCGTGGCGGTAGTGTGTGTGTGAGAGAGACAGCAGGCCTACCCGTCGGCCCTGCTCCTCAGAGCGGTAGGCGTGGCGGTAGAGGCAGGAGAACACGGCCCCCGGGGGCATGACCTCACTGGTCTCGTTCCAGCCGTGCGTGTGGCACAGGCGAGACGCGTCCCCCTGGCACTTCTTATACAGGACCGGGTCCAGCCTGGGGACAGCAACACACACTGGAATAATACTTACATTTAACAACTGACCATAACCTAGACCAAGATGAACATGTGTGTGTGCAAGGGCAGCAGAGGATCTGGCTCTGGGGAGATCACATGACTCACTTCCAGTCTCTGGCGATGAAGTACTGCAGTTCCAGCAGCCTGTGTTCACAGTCCTCCAGCATCTTGTCAGTGTACAGGTGCTCCATCAGACATGACAGGATCCTATACACACACACGTCAGGACAGGCAGAGCAGAGTTGGACAGGCAGAGCAGGACAGGCAGAGCAGAGCAGGCAGAGCAGGACAGGCAGAGCTGGAGAGAGAGCCGGACAGGCAGAGCAGGACAGGCAGAGCAGAGCAGGCAGAGCTGGAGAGAGAGCAGGACAGGCAGAGCAGGACAGGCAGAGCAAAACAGGCAGAGCAGGACAGGCAGAGCAGGACAGGCAGAGCTGGACAGGCAGAGCAGGACAGGCAGAGCAGGACAGGCAGAGCCGGACAGGCAGAGCCGGACAGGCAGAGCCGGACAGGCAGAGCCGGACAGGCAGAGCATAACAGGTAACTCACATGGGGTCTCCGTTACGGATGTGTTTGCAGGCGGTCTGGATGACCGACTCACAGGCCTCGTTCAGGGCCCGGTCAATCCTGTAGTCAGCCCCTGGGTCGGCCTCCTGGATCAGGTTCTGGAGCTGAGGAACGAGAACCACACAAGCCATCAACAACACTGTCTCCACCCCCCAACAACACTAGGTGCGTTCGACAAGGACTGCGGCTGCATGAAACGACCGGCGAGAGTAGCCGCTTGCAGTCGGGGAGGAGTTAAAAACGGCTCTGTGAAGTCGGACAGTTCAGCTTCTCGTAGTTTGCTGCATTGACTTCAGTCACAGCCGATTAGGTGCTGTTTGCTTACTTTGCTTTATTTATAATTAAACGTAGTCTTTCCGTTAGTGAAGAGGCGTAGTAAAACCTTTTCTTGAACACATTTTTTATTCAATTAAACAGTTTGGTCCGTATTTGAACCGGATACAAAACTGAAGGTGTCAGAATAATTTCTAAACTTGCGTCAAAGTTGTCGTGTGGGGTGGTGAGGTGGTGGGGTGGTGAGGTGGTGGGGTACTCACGGCGTTCTGGCAGAGGGTGTCGATGGCGCCCGTGTTTCCTCGGCCCACCTTCATGAGGCAGTGCAGGGTGCGGCCCTTGCGGTGCAGGCCGGAGCAGTGAGCCTCGATCTCCCCGCGACACTGCAGCACGATCTCAGGGCTCAGGGAGAAGTCCTCCATCAGCATCCTCCTGTAGTCCAGCATCTCCCCCTGGCAGTCCCCGCTCACCGTCCGCCCTGGGGGGAGACACACACACAGACAGTTAGACTTCTGTAATGTGCTGATAGTATGTGGTATTAGGCTGTAACAAAGTCCTAAACTGAAGTTCTAAAAATTGACACAAAAATAAACAGTTAATGCAGAAATAAACAGATACACTAATGGAGGGATGAGAGGAGGAGGAGGAGACCGGAGGAGGAAGAGGAGGAAGGAGGAGGAGAAAGAGGAGACAGGAGGGCAGGAGGAGGACGAGGAAGGAGGAGGAGGAAGAGGAGGAGAAGGAAGAGGAGGAAGAGGAGGAAGGAGGTGGAGGAAGAGGAGGAAGGAGGAGAAGGGGAGGAGGAGAGGGCGTCACCTCTGTGGACAGCTGACTCCAGGCAGAGCAGCAGGTAGGAGAGGCGAGCCTCACGAGCACGGGGCAGGTTGGTGTCCATGCTGCAGCGGTACTTCCTCAGGTCAGACTTGCAGGCCTTGGCCAGCGAGTAGCTCACCTTGTAGTCCTGGGCGATGAGCTTCTGCCTGGTGGTCAGGGCCTCCCTGCACTGAGACACCACAGGTTAGGTTTATTTTTCTTATATTCTTATAGCATCCTCTTGCATTCATAGAAGAATATTATATTCACACTCACCCGTTCAGACATGGCCTCTTCAAACTTGTGGTTGAAGAGACACTTGTACACTCTGCCCTCCCCCGCTGGAATCTGCAACACAAACACAACACTACATCTCTACCCAGGACCCTGCACCAGTCTGCATCTCTACCCAGGACCCTGGTCCAGTCTGCACCAGTCTGCATCTCTACCCAGGACTCTGGTCCAGCCTGCATCTCTACCCAGGACCCTGGTCCAGCCTGCATCTCTAACCAGGACCCTGGTCCAGTCTACATCTGCACCCAGGACCCTGGTCCAGCCTGCATCTCTACCCAGGACCCTGGTCCAGCCTGCATCTCTACCCAGGACCCTGGTCCAGCCTGCATCTCTACCCAGGACCCTGGTCCAGCCTGCATCTCTACCCAGGACCCTGGTCCAGTCTACATCTCTACCCAGGACCCTGGTCCAGTCTACATCTCTACCCAGGACCCTGATCCAGCCTGTCCCCCTCTATCTGCTCTGCAGCAGCAGCAGGCTGGTTTCTCTCCACTCACGTTTTCACAGAAGTGCTCGCGGTCCTCGCGGCAGGAGAAGTACAGGTAGCGGTCCAGGTGGAAGTCGTCAGAGGAGAGCTCGGCCACGCGCATGATGGACTTCTTACAGTCGTCCCTGATGGCATGAGCTCCCGGCTGCTCCTCCGCCTCGTGCACCAGCGCCTTCTCCAAGCAGCCAATCACCTCGCCCTGGGAGTGCAGGTCCTGGGAGGAGCAGGGAGGGATTTGGAGGGTTTAGCTTAGTGGGATTCTCATAATTAACCGTGTAACCGCCACAACACGAGTGTTTACCGGTTAATACTATCGGTTAAACAGTGTTGCGAATTTAGCGACAATGTGGCTAGACTAAAAGGTTGTATCTAGCGACTTTCTGCTACTTAGGGAATCTTCGTTGTTGTTGAGCAGCAGCAGAATAACTGGAACTGTACTTCCGTGTCGTTATAGCCGCCAATCATGTAGGTACAGCCAGCGCTCTCAGATTCATTGCATTTTGGTTTGGTTAATCTGTTCTGTTGTTTATGGTGCTTTCTAAAAATCAACCCCTTATAGGGGCAAAAAAACATTTGTTGTATTTTTTTCATTTACAGACACTCGTCCACTCTACATTTCTGATTAACAGTTAACAGTAAACGGTTAACGAGCGTCGGTTATCGGTCACATCCCTAGTTTAGTGGTTAGAGCATTTCATTGCAGTCCCCGATGGGAAGGTTACCTCTGGCACGTCAACGCCGCCAATCACCGATTTACCCAAAAAAAAGCCACTAATAAAATACCATTAGTAGCATTGTTGGGAGAGAGACTGTCAGATGTGGTGCCGGTTTAGTGGAGAGTTAAGACTTGGGCTAACAGCCCCAGAAAACCTCAGACGCCTGAACATTACCACCTCCTCTAGACACAAGCAGTGTTGAAGCACATGGTGCCATATAACTGGAAAAACAATCTAACAAATGAAAGCAGCAAAACCCACACAGGGTGCTACCATTACCTCTGAACACACATGCTGATTCATACTAATCTGAAGCTTTGCTAAAAGCTTTCCCAAACTGTCCTAATCCACTGTGAGAAAAATGTTCAGACTGAATCACAAGTACTTACAAGTTAAATGCTCTTTCCTTTCCGTTTTCAGAGTCAATCCTGCAATTAGACCCTTCCTTCTGCTGGTATAACAGACCCTACCTTCTGCTGGTATAAGTTAGACCCTACCTTCTACTGGTATAACAGTTAGACCCTACCTTCTGCTGGTATAACAGACCCTACCTTCTGCTGGTATAACTGACCCTACCTTCTGCTGGTATAAGTTAGACCCTACCTTCTACTGGTATAACAGACCCTACCTTCTGCTGGTATAACAGTTAGACCCTACCTTCTGCTGGTATAACAGTTAGACCCTACCTTCTGCTGGTATAACAGTTAGACCCTATACCTTCTGCTGGTATAACAGTTAGACCCTACCTTATGCTGGTATAACTGACCCTACCTTCTGCTGGTATAACTGACCCTACCTTCTGCTGGCATAACAGTTAGACCATACCTTCTGCTGGTATAACAGTTAGACCATACCTTCTGCTGGTATAACTGACCCTACCTTTTGCTGGTATCACAGTTAGACCCTACCTTCTGCTGGTATAACTGACCCTACCTTCTGCTGGTAGAACAGTTATACTATACCTTCTGCTGGTATAACAGTTAGACCATACCTTCTGCTGGTATAACTGACCCTACCTTTTGCTGGTATCACAGTTAGACCCTACCTTCTGCTGGTATAACTGACCCTACCTTCTGCTGGTATAACAGCCTACCTTGTCCCCAGTGCTGATGCTGCCACAGTGCAGGGTGTTGATGTCGTCACGACACTTGTCCATGAAACCGCAGATGAGACGGTAGTTGCTGAAGATGATGGTGGCCATCTTGGTGATGTACTGGTTGCAGTGGTACTCTGTGATGTTGCTGCGGTGGTCCACAAGACAGGAGACCAGGAAGCCCTTCCCCCTCTCCTCCACTGCACACTCCTTAATCTGCACCGGGGGGGGGGGGGGGGGGGGGACATACAACATCAAACACGCTAGAGGTGACAGGTAGGGAACAAGCTGAACCCTGCAGCTCACCAGCTCACCTCAGGAATGGTGCTCCTGCACACCTCGACGGCCACAGACTCAAACTTGGGGTCAGTCGTCAGGTTCAGCTTGTAGTTCCAAAGGAGCTGGAGGAAGACAAAGATTGAACGAAAATATAGAAAAAGATAAATAAATGAATACGTCTGGAAAGCACCTATTCCCAGAGTCTGTCACAAAACTATACACTGTCAACCACTTCAGAGACAGGATTTGATTGCAATGCTTTAAAAACCTTTCTGAAACTAAATATAGGCTTTGAAAAAGCAAGCAAGCCTCAGTGAACTGGCTATGGACATGATTTAGCTGTGAATTTAAATAATCTTTGACACACAATTTCCCAAACGTAGCAGTCGTACTGACAGGGCTGTTAAGAGATGGGAGGAGGTTCAAACACTTACATGACTGCAGTCAGCAGCTATCTCTGGTTCCTGGAGGCAGGGGGAGAGAGAGAGGAAGAAAGGAGTGAGAGAAAGGCAGAGAGAGAGAGAGAGAGAGAGAGAGTCAGAGAGAGGGAGGGGCAGAGAAACAGAGAAAAAGGTCAGTCAAATGGAGTGTGTTGAAGGCATTTACTGTAAACGCCAAAAGATGTTCTCATCTGTCAACGAAACATACAAGTTCAGCAGATTCTTCTCACAAGAACACATTCACTTCCCCATCATCATCATCAAGATGTGCACTGGCATTTAGGACCCTCTCAAGCAGTAAAAGCCTCCAGAATCTGACCCATATAATAGGCAGTAAAGATGGTGAGCACTTGTAAAAGCAATCAACAAGCTGAGCCCCAACATGCCTGACCCACCTCCATTCTGAACTGACCGAGTCTAGGACCCCCAAACAGACCACAGCTGCAACCTCACAGCTAAACTAACCACTGCATCTCTCAGAAAATCTCTGGAGGATGTGAAAGCCTTGCTATAAAAAGGCAGTCCTGCATATGGCTGGGTATAAATCTTAAATCAACCTAGGCTACAATGGTATGTTTCTTGTAATCTAGCCATTGTTGTACTGAAATCTGTTACCCATCAAAAACCGTGACCAGGGAATGCTATTCTATGGCTTGCCAATATTAGTGTAAGGGTTAGGACTCAAACATTTACTGAACAGTACGGTAAGCCATTAGATGGTTAATGCTTAATGGCTATCACATGTATTTGTTTAATATGCACACGTAGCGTGTGCATCACGCTGGGCTGTTAATGGTGCTTTATAAAGACAGCTGTCCCCCCTTCCCTATGTCCAGATGTTGTTCTCTCAAACCACGTCTCCCTTCCAAACCTGCAGAACAAACATTCAGCTAATGGTTAGGCCCCTCTCAAATGCCTCCTCAACCCTTCATCACCTAGGGCTCTCGCTTTGTCTTGTCAAGAGGATACTTGTATAGAGGCTATTTTGATTGGGAGAATAGGAGAGAGAGAGAGTGAGTGAGGAGGGAGAGTGAGAGAGTGAGAGGGGGGAGAGAGTAAGAGGAGAGGGGGTGAGAGAAAGAAAGGAGAGAGAGTGAAAAGAGCTTGAGGGAGAGTTAAAAAAGAGAGGGAGGGAGGGATGAGAGAGGGTGAAAGAGAGAAGGAGGGAGGGATGAGAGAGGGTGAAAGAGAGAGAGAGAGGACAGAGAAAAAGACTGTAAAAGCATGCCAGTCAGTTCCGTAGACATCATGTGTCCTCCACTTATTTGGGGACCTGTCTAACGAGGCCTAATTGACGGCCTCTGGTGGCCTGCTGATCAGCTCCGGGTGAAGGTCAGAGCTTCCTCTATACTCTAGGAGCACGTCTAACATGCTGAGGAATGGAGCTCAGAGGATTTGCTGAGACATATCCTTCTACTCAAACAAGGATCCACACAGAGTTCTAATTTGAGTGGACGTGTTAGTAAAGGGTACTTGGGTGTTTGAATCTGCTTTGGCCTGCTCCTCAGCAGTACATGGAGCTTGGACAAGGGCCTGCAGAGCTGATCAAAACGGAAAATCCAATCAGAGCCAGAACTGACCCTGGCTTGACCTCTGTGTGCTGCGCTCTGAGAGGACACCAGTCACATGCATCCTTTTAACCACCAATCATGTCTGATCATCATCATCAGGATTTTCTGTGAATAGAAGGTACGGCCTGCACAGCTTGCGAGGTGCAAGTCTGTGACATTTCTCAAAAAACGGTTCAAAAGATGCTTGATGACTAAAAATGATCACTAAATGTACAACTACCTAAAGTGTTAATTGGCTAACTCAAGTCTAAATGTGTTGTTGACTTCCAGAAACTTCTCTTGCAGCAGTCAGGCATTTCCTCCATTTTGGTTGAAAGGTTTTTCAACACTTGCCAACACAGGAAGCCACAGCCAGCCACAGCCAACCAAGGCCAACCAAGGCCTTCTCCGCCCTGCTTCATGACAACCATGTAAACCAAACCACAACTGCCAGGAGTACAGACATAGAAAAGGCTGGAGGCAGGAACACACGGTCTGCACCCCCTAACAGACTAGGGCCCAGGCAGGTCTGCAGGGAGGCTGACTGAGATGGCCCTGTACAGACACTACTCATTCAGAGCATTTGAAATTAGCCCAGATAAAAACGACAAGGGATATAAACATTCAAAACCTTCCAGGTCTGCTAGGTGAGGTCTTCAACCGTAAAAGCACTCTTTACTATAGCCATGCATAGTCTGTCCATACCTGCTAGGAGGCATCTTAGAGTAAGACCCGAAGACAATAAATCTTATGGTCCCTGAATTATAGATTGGATGATCCATATCTACAGAGCCTTCTAACAAGACTATACAAGAAGGACATCGGTCACTTCTTTTCACAGATCACTGGTCTTCACCTGTATTGTCACAACAGACAATTTATGTTAATATTCTCCAGTCCAACATACCAATAGCTCAATTTGGCTGTTTTTTTGTCAGGTCTATACGTTAATCAGCTCACTTACTATCTAGCTTGGCTTGCTTAGTGCATAATTACGCGCACAGCTCAATGCTTGCCATGTTGTAGCTAGCTTCTAGCCATCTCGCAGACAAACTCCTGGGACACGACCTGGAATACAATACTACGAAAATTACGATTGCTAAAGACAATTAAAAGGCTTTACTTTCTTAAAATAGCATGCTTAAGTAATCTAGAAAGCTAATGTTATTACACAAACAGTTTATTTAGCTAAGCTAATTCAATCGATCTGGTTAACGTTAGCTAGCAGCATCTGAGCTAGCTGGACCTGGCAGGCACACCCAGGTATTCCCTCTGCATTGTATGATGTCAGCTAGCTAGCCACCGCACCTCTTTCCTCTCCTGGAGGCACTCAAGCACGGCCAGGTTGTTGGTCCACGAATTTTTTTGACAAAGTCTGGTCAAGTCATCACGACAAACTGGCTCCTCCGCCAGCTTCCAGCCGGTCGTGCGCTTTCGGAGTGGCGAGGCCGCGACTACTGAACTCTTGTCAACAGGCTCTGCGTTTGCAGCAACCGGTGCAACTCCAACTTGTTTTGGAGCATTATCTGCATTAACGGCATGTTTGACGATACCATTGCTCTGAAATTTCTCTCCTCCGACGGTATGCACATACAAAATGATGGACATCAAGAGCAGTAGGGGAGGAACACGTCTACAAGCCGCCATCTTCGGATATCTAGCTAGCTTGGATGGCTTGTTAGCTTGCAGGCTCAGTTCAGAGACGTTCTTGAATACGTCGTCGTGTGCGTTGTTGGCATTCTCCAGCATAGATGTACACGTTCTAGACTGGAGTCTCCCACTGAGAAAAAGACAAAAGATGTGGTCTCTTCTCTCCATTTCTGTTGGTCAAACTCGTCACCCTATCACACCTTTTTAAGATACACGTCGCTCAGTAAATGGCAAAGAGCATCTAGAGTAGAGTTTACTCGACTTGCATTGTCTTTTATATGAGATTGCCGCGGTCCTTGTGGTTAATTTTCACGTAATTATGAATACGTCATCATTGTTACATATCAATGCATTTATCTAATTGTCTCAATAAAATTTCACAATATTTTCTTGTGTCCATTCATCTTTGACACGCTGCCGTTAATTAGCTCTACATTGTTCCCAATAGTTTATCCTAGCGTTATTAAATGACAAAAAAAAGACTAAATGTTAGATTAACGGACGGTCTTCGGGCTGCTACAGGGTAACTGTTCGTTTGCTAACGCAAGTGGCTACTACTGTAGTAGCTACTGCTCAATAAAAAAGGAAACAAATCTGAAAAAAGTACATTTGAACAACGATCAACAACGAAGTCGTAGGCTACCTTTCGCGTTTAGATTTGTGCTACTGTAGCCTATTAATATTTGGCTTTATCGCGAGTTGGTCATCTAGTTTCAAATTATTATTATATAAATTAGTAAATGATTGGACCAATGCAGATTAGCAACAGATTAGGATAACAACACATAAATAAACGTGAAATTAGTCAAGTGGCTGAGCGGTTAGGGAATCTAGAAATCACAAAGTCGCCGGTTCGATTCCCGACAGTGTCAATGATGTTGTGTCCTTGGGCAAGGCACTTCACCCTACTTGCCTCGGTGGGGAATGTCCCTGTACTTTCTGTAAATTGCTCTGGATAAGAGCGTCTGCTTAATGACTAAATGTAATGTAAATGTAACCAACAGACCACCTGTCCCGCTTTGCGTTGTAAAATGTCCCGCATTTTCATCTGTCTGTTGGGTTTTAATTATCATATTAAGAAAACTTATATTGGTTATTTTGCCTTTTTAAGAAAGCATTTCATTTATTCTTTATGTGGCGTAGTTTGGCACATATATTTAACAGTGCTTTGTCAGAAGTACAAATAGAACAGTTTTTAAACTCCTATCAAATGGTTGGAAAAAAAGCAGTAAACACGGTCAATTATAGGTTGTGACGGCTGTCAATCAAAATGTGGAGCGGTGACTCGTTCCACGTGTTCCCTGTCAGAAAATTAATTTAACGAATTATCAATTAGTTAAATTCACATCCTTAAATTAGTAAAGCTTTTGGTTGATTATAATCTTAATATAAGACTGTCAATGAACTAATTTTAATGTTTTATATTTTATTTGTTCATGATTTATTTTAGTTGGACTTAGTCAGAACTGTTTCAAAAATAGTTATGTGCCTGCTGCCGATGGGCTCAGTGACGGTGAAGTTAAATGGCACGGAAAAGACATGTTGTAAAACTGGTTGTTCCCATCCTTGATTGTGATTGGCTATATTGCGTTCCATGCCGTTGTAAAATCCAGCATTACCTCACAGGTTGTCCTCATAACAGTCTTTAACATTCCATATTACTGCGCATCGAATATTTCAAATTGAAAAAGACGGCAAAGAAGTCCGTCTGGCTGTTGCCTGGCAACGACTTATGTAGGAACTATACTTTGTAGTAGCGGAAGAATGACTGTTTATTATTAAACTATTTTGTTTCTAATAGTTTTTATTGATGAAACCATATCAAATATTTGTAGTAACAGTTTTTAGAAAAACAACTCCCCTTACCTGTTCTAAAATCAGCGTAAACCACGGCCTCTTGGGGCTTATTGCTTAATTATGTTACATTGTGATGTAATGGTGTTTTCTGGAAGGGACTTAAGAACTATGTTTTTGTTAAGTTAGATAGGCATTATATAACAGTTTCAGGTTGTTTTAGAGTTGGTAACATGTCCCACATTTTTCCACACAAACTTAGTAATCATCCCACTTGGTTTGTTTGATGGTGGTCACCCTACTTGAAATTGATACGAGATCCCGCCCTAAATATAACTTGTAATGTCAGGGCAATTTGGTTGTGTTATGAAAAATGTAAGCATTATGGTAAATAAACATGCAAATGAGCTGTGATATATAAAGATCACAGTTATTATTAAAAGGATCACGGTTGTTTCACTTTAAGGATTTTCCCAGAGATAAACCCTAAACAGAGTGAGCAGTGAGCACTGACGTGATCCATACTAGCAGCCATCCTTGTCAGTATCATGGTTCTCTACCTCAGACTAATTATGTGTTGAGTGATGCTAATGAATTGACTTCTGGAAGTCTACATGCAAATAACACTCAGCCAAGTACCAGACGTGAATTCTTTGTTGTACAACTTAATGTTGTGTCCTTTAACTTACCGTACAGCACTTTGGTAAAAAAAAAAAAACTTTTTTAACATGTAAAAAATGTGACTTGACAGGACATTTTGACAAACTTTTTAATGGAACTTCATCTTTCACACTGAATAAAAATATCAGGGCAATATTTTGTGAGATTAATTAATGAGACTGTAAATTCCAATCCTAAATTCCATTCAAATATAATAATAATAATAATCATGTTGCATTTGAATGTCTGTACTTACAAGAATTACTATGATGCAAACTAATCAACTCAAACTGTTGTGGATTAAACAATCTCTGGATTGAAACACTCAACTTGAATTAACCCTCAAATTATAAAATGTTGAACTGTCAATACAAAAACCATCTTCATGACCACAGGCTGTCAGAATGTGAAGCAGCCAGTTTAGTCACTCTCACTGCCACTGGCTGAACTCACATAGTTGCCGTCCTCCCCTGTGCCCTCCACAAACCAGTCACCTGGGTTAGCACACACACACCACACACACACAAAGAGATCAGAGTGATTATAATATAATTCAAGTTTTGTGTCCTACCATTATATATCACATACATACATACCACTTCCTACTAAACCATTTGGAGTTTCGCTCTCATCCTCAAAGTGGTCAAAGTCCAGACTGACAAAGTTACTCTGTTAAAAAATGTACAAAAGCCACTCGTTAAGGAAATGCAAAAAGCCCTGGCTTAATGTTGCCATTTGAAAACATTTTAACATACATTTCTCCCCCACCTGTAATGATAGTGATGTTGTTGTGGAGTACTTCTCTCTGAACAGACGAGTCAGCTGTTTACCTTTCGCTTGAGGAGCGCCTCCCACTCTCCTCGCTCCCTCTTGACCAGCGTGATGACCGGCTCATTGCACTTCATTTCCCATGAGCACCTGTCTGCAGCCACCGGGAGGAGGAGCTCCAGGTCGGCACGGTAACGACTGTTGTTCACTTTGGCACTACAAAGAATACACCCATCTGTCAATTTAAAAATGGATTACCTGCGAAATGAACGGTAACTATAGCAAATGTAGGATTGCAAAAAAAAGGTAATCAATGAACTTAGAGCAGTGGTTCTCAACCCTGGTCCTCAAGTACCCCTGTCCTGCTAGTTTTAGATGTTTTCCTGCTCCAACACACATGATTCCAATGAATGGTTGTTAACAGGTTTCTGCGTAACTAGTTAACGACCCATTCATTGGAATCAGGTGTGTTGGATGCTTATGCTGGGGACACACTACAGGATAATGGGGCCGATTTCCCCCCCTTCCGACAATCCTAGGTAACGTCCCGATTATCTTGATGGTTCTACTGATTATTTTATCAGATGTTCGCTTGGTGTGAGGTGTGTCAAGTGTGATCGAATCTACTCGGAAGGACGTCGGAGATGTGTGCCCCGATTGTGAATCCTAAATATTCAACATGTTGAATATTTACGATCAGAAATCCTGATGTGTGGGGGGAACCCCGAGGACAAACCCCGAAATTATCACGTGAAACGAAACAATATCCAATCAGAAAGCAAGCTGAGAGAATACAGAAGCATAACAAACGGAGTCACAGATGGAGGATCAGCTTGTCGATTTGTGGAAACAGCAAACCCTTTTCTTTTTTTCCTGTTAATTTTCTGTGAAAATCATTCCAAACACTTATTCTGAAGTCTTAAGAGATTTTGCAGATTTCTTGTGTTCAGTCGGGACACTGGTTGAAAATATGTGTGAGGTTTGCTGTCTTCGTTACATCATGGCACACCATAGACTATAGGAGGAAAACGGTTCAATCTAGGATTTTTTGTCCTCATGTTTGTGGTCTCTTGAAAAAAGTTTGAAAATCTACACAAATATTTGAGTGCGTAGCCAGCATTAGAGCATCAAGTGCTTTCTCCGTTCTTTCACGTCACTACTGTGATACTCCATCAAGTCTGTTTCCATACTAACCTGTACACCACTCTCTCTGGGAAGAAGTCACAGGACTGGGCCACTGGGTTGATGAGCTTGACACTGATAACAACCACGTCTTTCCTCTGGAACCACTTGACCTGAGGGTGAAGAAGGCTGGAGAAGCAGCAGTGAGTTGACGACACAGGTGTTAACAGAAGACAGATGATTAACTTGAGACACTCGTACCTTTTAGGAGCGTCTACTTTGATGGCCCCCTGAAAACCTGTGACGTTAGCAACCTTCTCTGCTTTGACGGCGTGCTTCGTAGCTGTGGACTGTCCTGATGGAACAGCATGAAGTCTGGTTAGTTTCTGTTATTACCATACAGCCGATTAAACAGAGTACTGAACAAGTGATATTGTTGTGGCAGATTACAAGACTTGAGAGATATTATGGTAGTCATACCATTTCCCACCGCTGAATGGACAGTGGAAATCAACTGTTTGAATTCCTTCATGTCTGAGTTCCTGAGTGAAAACAATGGTCTTAATTACTATTCACAGTCTGCCCAAGACTATTTATACAAGTCAAAAAATCAGTTGAAACAAACACAAAGGGGAAGAAGATGAATTAGTCAACTTAACATCAACAGTGAAGCTAGCAGTGTCTTTATCATCAATCAAACATTCACTGGTGCAGTAATATTGAACCAGATGTGCCAACACTAGTTCCATCCCTGTCCAAACCCTTCACGTTTACAACACAGCTACGCCACCAGCAGCCAATAACAACATGCCAGACCCAGTTCAGAGGACCCTGGGTGGGTTAGGCTTGAGAACAGGGCACACCTGGACACGTACCCGAGAGTCCGGGCAGCATGTTTCAGGTTGGCGATGAGGCTGCTCCACTGTTCAGCATCTGGACGCCTGTCCTGGGTAGTCACAGCTGCAGCAGTCTCACCTCCATGGGACTGGGGTGGAGGTTCTGTTGGGCCCTCTCTATAGGACTGGGGTGGAGGTTCTGTTGGGCCCTCTCTATAGGACTGGGGTAGAGGTTCTGTTGGGCCCTCTCTATAGGACTGGGGTGGAGGTTCTGTTGGGCCCTCTCTATAGGACTGGGGTAGAGGTTCTGTTGGGCCCTCTCTATAGGACTGGGGTAGAGGTTCTGTTGGGCCCTCTCTATAGGACTGGGGTGGAGGTTCTGTTGGGCCCTCTCTATAGGACTGGAGTGGAGGTTCTGTTGGGCCCTCTCTATAGGACTGGGGTGGAGGTTCTGTTGGGCCCTCTCTATAGGACTGGGGTAGAGGTTCTGTTGGGCCCTCTCTATAGGACTGGGGTAGAGGTTCTGTTGGGCCCTCTCTATAGGACTGGGGTGGAGGTTCTGTTGGGCCCTCTCTATAGGACTGGGGTGGAGGTTCTGTTGGGCCCTCTCTATAGGACTGGGGTGGAGGTTCTGTTGGGCCCTCTCTATAGGACTGGGGTGGAGGTTCTGTTGGGCCCTCTCTATAGGACTGGGGTAGAGGTTCTGTTGGGCCCTCTCTATAGGACTGGGGTGGAGGTTCTGTTGGGCCCTCTCTATAGGACTGGGGTGGAGGTTCTGTTGGGCCCTCTCTATAGGACTGGGGTAGAGGTTCTGTTGGGCCCTCTCTATAGGACTGGGGTAGAGGTTCTGTTGGGCCCTCTCTATAGGACTGGGGTGGAGGTTCTGTTGGGCCCTCTCTATAGGACTGGGGTGGAGGTTCTGTTGGGCCTTGCTTCTGAGACGAAGGAGGATCTTCAGATCCCTCCTGGCCACAGCATAGGCTCTCTACAGCCGCTCTCCTCCTACAAGTCACAGCCTTCTCTGCAGCCTGTCCCTCATCGTCCATGGTTACCTGGGAGCCCTCCAGGGAGCCCTCCAGGCTGCCCACACACACACACACGTTTATGAGATTTTGTGCGCAACAGCACTGTGTGGCTCTCAGGACACGATGTATAATCAGAGTTGTTGTCCTACTGCAAGGCTCCTGGCTGTAGCTCTGTCACTCACCCTTTCATCTGAGAGCCCTCCTCCTCCTGCTCCTCCCCCTCCTCAGCTGCAGGCTCAGCCCGCTGCGTGAGTTCCCTCAGCAGGTCCAGGTGTTGGGGGTTGGTGGTGCCCATGCCAGTGTTGAGGATCTCGGTGTGGACGTTGTGCTGGTGTATGAAGGTCTTCAGGGCTGGCAGACGGGTCATCCTCACCTCGGGGCAGCACAGGCAGTGTCATTCAGTTACCGTAGAAACCAGGGGCACAGGTTTGTTTTTAAATGTGTGTGGGGCAGATTCCCCCCCAAATAACAGAGGATGTAGCAGTTAAATAAAGTTGTTTTCTTATTAAATAGTGTGGGGCGGGCGACAGATATAACTTTTCCTACAGTGGGTGGGGCCTAACGAAACCTACGCCCCTGATAGAAACAATGAACAACCATCTGGATTGGTGAATGAAACTATCGGAGCATACCATGGGATCAACGAAGATGGTGTTTCCCAGACTCAGTACAACTTTGGCTTGGTGCTGAAGGCCTCTGATCTTCTGGCTGATGGCTCTGGTCACCTGTTCAAGGCCAACACACATTCAACCATCTGTCCATCAACTGAGTCATGGTAGCTCACATGAACATGAGTTGGCTTGATGGAATGACAGTAAAATAAACTGCTGGAAACTAAATTTGCTATCATTCCTAGCTTAACGGGTGTGTACAATACCACTAGTGTTGCAGATTTAACAACTTGGTGGGCGACTTTTCACCTTCCATAGTGTCAAAAAATTGGTTTGAATTTACGTCATCACGTAATATAGCAATTTTGGGGACTTCTCAGAGAACCAATAGCAGGTTTTTTGGGTCAACATTGAGTAACAAACACCTTGGGGTTCCAGTCCACCTCTCCGTCGATGGGCTTCACCCTGCACAGGATGATCTCCAAGGCCTGGGGAGGGAGGCTGTGAAACTGGGGCGGCAGCTGCAGCAGCTGGTGAGCCTTCACCTCCTGCTCACGGCCCTCGTCCAGGAAGCGAGCCTGAACGCTGAGGAACAGACGCTCGCCCCGCTCAGGGACCACGGTCACCTGCACCCTGGGGGAGGAACCAGGCATGGAGATAAGGTGGTGCCACACACACACACACAACACCACGGAAGACTGGTCAAATATCTGTGGAATTTCGACCGCTCATGTTGTGCAGCAGCTTCATTAATAATAATAAGAATACTTTATTTATATAGCATATTTCATACAAGAACTGCAGCTCAAGGTGCTTTACACAAATCAATAAAAACAATAATACCAGTACTACAAATAATAAAACCCTTCTGAGGCCGCAGTTTTTGCGATAATCCCACAACCCACCATCTTTGGGGTATGTCGAGCCACAGTCTTTGTGGTTTCCCAATATAAATAAAATGTAACTCAACAAAACACAAGCCACAGCCTTTGTGGTTTCCCAATATAAATTAAATGTAACTCAACAAAACACAAGCCACAGTCTTTGTGGTTTCCCCAATATAAATAAAATGTAACTCAACAAAACACAAGCCACAGTCTTTGTGGTTTCCCAATATAAATAAAATGTAACTCAACAAAACACAAGCCACAGTCTTTGTGGTTTCCCAATATAAATAAAATGTAACTCAACAAAACACAAGCCACAGTCTTTGTGGTTTCCCAATATAAATTAAATGTAACTCAACAAAACACAAGCCACAGTCTTTGTGGTTTCCCCAATATAAATAAAATGTAACTCAACAAAACACAAGCCACAGTCTTTGGGGTATGTCGAGCCACAGTCTTTGTGGTTTCCCAATATAAATTAAATGTAACTCAACAAAACACAACCCACAGTCTTTGGGGTATGTCGAGCCACAGTCTTTGGGGTATGTCGAGCCACAGTCTTTGGGGTTTCCCAATATAAATTAAATGTAACTCAACAAAACACAAGCCACAGTCTTTGTGGTTTCCCAATATAAATTAAATGTAACTCAACAAAACACAAGCCACAGTCTTTGTGGTTTCCCAATATAAATTAAATGTAACTCAACAAAACACAAGCCACAGTCTTTGTGGTTTCCCAATATAAATTAAATGTAACTCAACAAAACACAAGCCACAGTCTTTGTGGTTTCCCCAATATAAATAAAATGTAACTCAACAAAACACAAGCCACAGTCTTTGGGGTATGTCAAGCCACAGCCTTTGGGGTTTCCCAATATAAATAAAATGTAACTCAACAAAACACAAGCCACAGTCTTTGTGGTTTCCCAATATAAATTAAATGTAACTCAACAAAACACAAGCCACAGTCTTTGTGGTTTCCCAATATAAATTAAATGTAACTCAACAAAACACAAGCCACAGTCTTTGTGGTTTCCCAATATAAATTAAATGTAACTCAACAAAACACAAGCCACAGTCTTTGTGGTTTCCCAATATAAATTAAATGTAACTCAACAAAACACAAGCCACAGTCTTTGTGGTTTCCCAATATAAATTAAATGTAACTCAACAAAACACAAGCCACAGTCTTTGTGGTTTCCCAATATAAATTAAATGTAACTCAACAAAACACAAGCCACAGTCTTTGTGGTTTCCCAATATAAATTAAATGTAACTCAACAAAACACAAGCCACAGTCTTTGGGGTATGTCAAGCCACAGCCTTTGGGGTTTCCCAATATAAATAAAATGTAACTCAACAAAACACAAGCCATAGTCTTTGCGGGAATAAAAAAAATCTATAAAAACAATTATACAACTAATAAAAGTAATAAAATCCTTCAGAGGTAAAATATGTCAAATGCTTTGGTAAAAACATAGGTTTTAAGGTGTCTTTTGAAAATGTCTAGCGTGTTGGATTCCCTAATATTTATGGGTAATGTGTTTCATAGTTTTGGGGCGTAGTTGACAAACGCTGCATCACCAATCTTCTTATGACTGCTTCTGGTCCTTGTCCATTTAGAGCTTTGTATGTGAGGAGAAGGACCTTAACCTCAATTCTGAAGGTAACAGGGAGTCAGTGTAATGTAGCTAGGAATGGACAAATGTGTTCTCTCCTTTTGGTTTTGGTTAATAATCTAGCTGCAGAGTTTTGAATGAGCTGTGGTCTTTCAGTGGTTTTCTTGGGAAGACCAGCGACTACGTATTAAGTTGAGGGTCCCATCATTTTTGTCCATGTCATTTTCATTCGTTTTTTTATTTACAATATTTTATTGGAAAACTAAATCAAAAATAAAATCAGATTTCTATTAAACATGCAACTAACAATGGTGGATTCCATTTTCAAGTTATTTCAGAGGAAATGATGCGTTCTTCGTTTCTTGTGGAGTGGGTACCAACAAACTGTCTCAAGTCTATTTTAGACCCCACTGTCAAGATACGGCAGGACAAGTAGGAGAGAAAAGGGATAGGCCGGCTGTGTGGTGTACTAACCTGTGATAGGCCGGCTGTGTGGTGTACTAACCTGTGATAGGCCGGCTGTGTGGTGTACTAACCTGTGATAGGCCGGCTGTGTGGTGTACTAACCTGTGATAGGCCGGCTGTGTGGTGTACTAACCTGTGATAGGCCGGCTGTGTGGTGTACTAACCTGTGATAGGCTGGCTGTGTGGTGTACTAACCTGTGATAGGCTGGCTGTGTGGTGTACTAACCTGTGATAGGCTGGCTGTGTGGTGTACTAACCTGTGATAGGTTTCCTTCTCCTGTACACAGTAGAGCCCGCCCTCCAACACTTCCACAGCCATCAGTTTCTCTGTAGCATAGTGAGCAGCCATGTTAGCTGCCAGGCTCTCATAGCAGTCGTCTATCCCACTCACAATGCGACCGCAGTACTGGGACGCTGTCTTGATGTACAAGGGCAATACCTACACACGGACAACCAGGCAAACATTAAGGACTACAGTCATTCCCATGACAACCAGGCAAACATTAAGAACTACAGTCGTTCTCATGACATTGAGACCCAGTTTCCCAGACATGAATTAAGCCTAGTCCTTTAAGTGACAGAGAGATTCGATGAAGATCTCCATTGAAAACGTGTTTAGTCTACGATTAGGCTTGTAGCCTTTTGTGTAGGAATTATAAACGGCAAAGCTTGTTTTATGAATCAGCACATCAAAACACAGAAGACAGACCAACGTGATACATCATCATGTAGTGCCAGGCAGCCGGCTGTAGTGTTGACCCACCACTATGCTGCCTGAGGAGGGGTGGCAGGGCTGGTCCTGGGAGGGGCAGAGGCTGTGCCTGTCTGGACACACACTGCTGTCTCTGAGACAGGGAGGCACAGGGCTGTTAGCATCAGCAGTGCATCAGGCATTGTCTTGGCCAGGAATAAACACACTAAAGCGTACAGGAAGTTTTACATGAGTCATGCCCTCTTGCTCTTTGTGCCCGAACCACAGGGGTTCAGACACACCAGCGTCCCATGATGAACTACTGGCAGTGGTTGGAGTTAGCCAGTGACAAACAATGATAGACAGATGCTTCATCCAATCATCTGCCTAGCGTTTTTTGAAAGCACCTGCCTTTTTCCAAACACTTTCCGAGGACTTCCCAGATGTGCATGTGTGACAAACCATCTGGCGAGTCAGGCTACTAATACTAATATATCTAACATCCACACAGCCAAAACCACACCTGGTGCAGAGTTAGGTGGCGTCAGAACTTGCCTGCAGAAGCCGTAGCTCTTGAGGTAGGAGCAGAGAGGCCGGCCTGCCCTCTGGAGCTCCTTGGCCTGCCCCACGCCCCGGGCGAAGTGGAGCAGCTCGGGGGGGAGCGCGGCGCCCGTGCGCCTCAGGTAGCGCAGCACGCCCGTCACATGGCGGCTGTTCCTCTCCGTCAGCAGCAGGACTGACTTTGGGGGCGAGGAGGGCCTGGGACACTCCTGCTGGACCAGCAGCAAGGGACAGAAGAGAGACAAACTTAGAGACTGAGAGTTTAGTCACTCTCACTGCCACTGTCTGAACACGCATAGCAGCCACACACCCACACCCCCACACACACACACACACACAGTGGTGGTAGTCCAGGAAACAAGAGAGAGATAGAGAGAGAGAGAGAGAGAGAGAGAGAGATGAGGAGTGACAAGAGATGACGTCTGAAAAGGGTTCTACACGTGCAGCAACCATACAGCAGAGAACAAGCCCACCATCCAGACACAAGGCTGGAAAAACTCTCCTGCCTGTTCCATGGTTAAGACTCAAAGACTCCCTTCTCTCTACGAGGGAACAGAAGAGTATGAATATAGATTATTAGGCTGCAGCAGGGCATCTCTTCAAATGAATGGGTCGTTATGAAGCTCTGGAGAAGCCTGGTAATGACTCATTCATTTGAATCAGGTGTGTTGCAGCAGGGAAACATCTAGAACACACACGGCAAGAGGGGCAGGAGGACCAGGGAAACACGCACGGCAGGGGGGCAGGAGGGGCAGGAGGACCAGGGAAACACTCAGGGCAGGGGGGCAGGAGGGGCAGGAGGACCAGAGAAACACGCACGGCAGGGGGGCAGGAGGGGCAGGAGGACCAGGGAAACACTCAGGGCAGGGGGGCAGGAGGGGCAGGAGGACCAGGGAAACATGCACGGCAGGGGGGCAGGAGGACCAGGGAAACACGCACGGCAGGGGGGTAGGAGGACCAGGGTTGAGAGAGGCTGTGCTGGGGTGACCCACCTTGTCGGAGCGGTTGCAGAAGTTGTCCACCATGCAGGCCAGGCGGTCGCCGAAGCGTCGGGGGGAAGAGGGGAAGCTGTAGTGCACCACACACGAGGCGTCCTGGATGCCCAGGGCCTGCAGGCAGGCGTCCGTACTGACTGAGGGGAGGAACAGGATGTGGAAGACTCGAACTCAGACCAGGAAGGTTCATTTGAGGCACAGAAATTGAAGTTTGTTTCCTACCCATTGCACTGGTGTTTACAATGTTCCTCTAGAAATGTGAAAATGATTCTAAAACGTTAACTCTGAACCACTATATAATGAGCAATAGCTGTTTGTTTATGTATTTACCCAGAATGACATGAGTTCCTGGGCCAATTTCTTTTCTCCACTGCTCCATGACAAAGTCAAACTGGTAGGTCATCCCCTCGTGAGCTTTCAGGGAGAACGCTGATGTTTTGTTGACAGCCTTTTGGAGAAACACAGCGAGTACAGACAGACTCAGACAGACTCAGATTCATCCCAGACACAATCAAGCTGTACACATGACCCTGCTGGACATGATGAGAGGAAGTGATGCGAGGTGTGTACTACAATTGACCCTGCTGGACATGATGAGAGGAAGTGATGCGAGGTGTGTACTACACATGACCCTGCTGGACATGATGAGAGGAAGTGATGCGAGGTGTGTACTACACATGACCCTGCTGGACATGATGAGAGGAAGTGATGCGAGGTGTGTACTACACATGACCCTGCTGGACATGATGAGAGGAAGTGATGCGAGGTGTGTACTACACATGACCCTGCTGGACATGATGAGAGGAAGTGATGCGAGGTGTGTACCTGGAAGACATGCTCGACCTCCTCAGGAGAGCTGGTGATGATGAGGGTCTTCTGACGAACACCAGGGGTTAGATCCAGCGCTCCCAACAACCCCGACACCTTGGTGCAGTCCAGAAACAGCAGCACTATCTGGGCACAGCAAGTACACTTAGGTTTTTCACATTAGAATTTTTGTATACATTTGTAAAAATGAATTCTAACATATAATATATATAATTTTGAAGTATTTTTTGGAACCTAATATATTAATTAACTTTATTTCAAATTACACATGTATGAAACAAACATGCCAAGTTAGATCCTTCCCTGAACCAACAACAAAAACTAAAAACGAGGAGAGAGGATGATAGAGAGAGGATGAGAAAGAGAGAGGATGAAAGAGAGAGGATGAGAGAGAGCGAGACCAACCTGGTGCACGTTGCCATAGAGAGCAGCCTCTTCCATCACCGTGATGACGACACAGGGGTGCTTCATGTAGCTGAGCAGCAGATCCTCCATGCTGGGGCTCCAGCGCCGACCCACGGCCACTATCTGTCTGGGGCAGGACACCCGGTCCTCGCTGGCTGTCACCTTCTGGAAGTACTGCAGGATGCTGCTCATCTGGGAGGGAAGCAAACACCCGTGAGGACAACATCACAGGCAGCTGCTTCAGGTTACCTTCAGGTTACCTTCAGGTTATGATCTTTGTAACTGAACGAGTCACACCCGGTCAGGCTTGGTGTTCATAGGTTAAGTTTAAAGGTCCCATGACATGCTGTTTTTGGATGCTTTTATATAGGCCTTAGTGGTCCCCTATTACTGTATCTTATGTCTCTTTCCCGAAATTCAGCCTTGATGCAGAATTACAGGCACTACAAGCAGTCCCACAATGAGCTTTGCTCAGGACGTGCTGTTTCTGTGTCTGTAGCTTTAATTGCTAATGAGTAGGAGAGAGGCGGGGCTAACTGCCATGCTTCGGTCGTTTGCAAGTCATGATGTCTCGAGGAAAAACCCATGTTACGCTCGCACGGTTGTAGCTCATTTTTTCATTGGTGGGCCAAATTCTCTGTGCGGGCAAAGCAGAGAAAGGGGAGGTAACCTTCCCTATTGTAACGTCAGAATAGGGGGATTTTCAAAACCGAGCATTTGAGCTCTCATTTTCTCAAAGACGGAGAAGAATACCCAGGGCTTGGTTTGCACCTATCGAAATTTCGAGCCACTAGGAGACCAAAGGCAGGCTAGGGGAACTCATATTAATGTTAAATAACCTCCGAAGGTTAAGTTTTCATGACATGGGACCTTTAAAAAAAAGTTGCAACATCAGTAATAATAATCATTTATATTCTATAGTGACTTTAAAAGTTGCATCTAACTTAATACAAATAAGGAAGACAAAAAATAGAGTGACATAAATACAACTAAACATATATATTTTCAAATCAGTAAAAGCTAGAAGCAGCTGAGTGACCTGGTCTGGGGCGCGGGAGAACAGCTGGTCGGCTTCATCCAGCACCAGGTGGCACAGACGCAGGAACAGGAAGCAGTGCACAGGAAGCAGGCGCGCCAGGCTGAAGGGAGTGGTCACCACAACCAGACCTGCTCACACCGGGGGTGCAGGAAGAACAGCCGTCAAAACCACCCCCATTCCTGTCTCACCTGGACGATCACACTTTGATAGGGAGCCATCTAGGGAGCGCACTTTGCTGAACCCTGGATTGGATAGTGATCTGCATGTCCCTGGTGGCTGTGTTGCTCTGGCTGGGAGTGAGGAGTGTTGGGGTTTCCCTGTGGGGACACACTCACAGTTCTTGGGGATGTGGACAGCCTTGGCCTCGTCCCTGGCCTGGCCCACCAGCACCACTGTGGGGTGCAGGCTCTGCAGGCTGTGGCTCTCCTCCAGGCGGTCGTACACCGTCTGGGCCTTCCCCCAGCCAGGACACAGGATCACCGCCAGGGGCTGGGGACACCGTTAGGAGTAGATGAATTAGGTGGCTGATATGGGACACTGGCTGGAATCTGCTTTCATGCTAACAACACAGTGCACACACATGGCTGGGTTGGCAAAGGTTGGTTGGGTAGAAAACCACTGTCTGGTCCCTTACAGTCAAAACTAGCATCTACAAAGACCTTTATGAACTTTGGTTATTTTCTTCAGATCCTAGATTACATTTCTGGCATTTCTTCCAGAGGCTGTGAGGGTCAAAGTTCACTGTCAGATTTCTATAATGATGAGGTCTGGGCTGCAGCATCACTACTAGATATTAGCTCCTTGAACACTACAGATGTTTATAAATCACATCTTGATACCCTCATATTCTACCTCACTTGCGATTCTAGTACAGCAAGTTATCCTTTATGTACATGTCTGTCCTTGTGATAAACATTAGTTATTCTGGTGCCTTATTTGTCCTTAGCTAACTGCACAGCACTTTGGCTTAACACCTGATTGTATTTAAAAGGTGCTACAGAAGTAAATGGGACTTGACTATGGACGGTGTGTTTGCTGTAGAATGCATCCACCCACCCCGGAGCGAGCGGAGAGGGAGCTGAAGACAGAGATGAGCTGCATGTGGGTGAGCAGGGGGGGCAGGTAGGTGAGGGGGTCGCCCCCGCTGTGGGAGATGAGGACCGTGTCACAGCCCCGCGCCACCGCCGGCCAGCTGTATCCCTCCGCCAGCGACAGACCGAAGCACTTCTGTCTCTGCAGGATCTGAAGGAGACCGTGGATTAATACCTGCTTCTCCTAACCCATGTTAGTGTCTATGCAACCTTTTATGGGGTGTTTGTATTTTTAAGGCATTTCTGCTTTATTGGGACAGACAGTGAAGGATGACAGGAAATGTAGGGGAGAATGTAGGGGAGAATCCTGGGCTGGATTCAAACCCAGGCCCCTAGGGTAAGGATCTGGGTTGGAATGCCTTTGCCTCTAACATGCGCACTAACGGTGGTGGAAAAAATGGTTTCAAATTTGAATCGCGAATCAGTCTTCTAACGATTCATATTGATGCACAAATAAATAAATATATATACACAAACAACTGGAATCAAATATAAGCATATATTGAATCGAAAAAATCGTGTATCGGGAAAATCGTGATTTGATTTTTCATCGAATCATGACCCCAAGAATCGAATCGTGAGGTAGCAACAGATTCCCCCCCTAATACGCACTGGTTTACGTCGAGCCACACACACCTCTATCCTTATGATGACGCGTCACGAAGGACAGCTTATTCACTGCTACTGTCATTTGAAAAGAAAATTCCACCTGTTTACATTTACTGCACTGAAACGAGAGACGGCTCATCTCACTACACGGCAGGTCTAAAGGTCAGTTGATGTGAATGCTGATGCAGACAGAGAGCTGCGAGGCTTCATGCACGCCTGCAGCCTGCATACCCGTCTGTAGGAGTCCAGGATGGGAGCACTGGCCAGGCTGGAGCAGGGCTCCATGGGGAAGGCAGAGTGAACCAGCACCCCTATCCTGCCCTCCTGGTCGCTCCTGCCCTGCTGGTCTCTCCTGCTCTCCTGGTCACTCCTGTCCTCCTCCTGGTCACTCCTGTCCTCCTCCTGGTCACTCCTGTCCTCCTCCTGGTCACTCCTGCTCTCCTGGACACCAGAAGACAAGGCTGACAGTCACACATGGAGGACACCGCAACAGTGGAACACTTGTGAGCAATATATCTGCTGATTTTAAACATCATACAGCGCCCGGTTCTAGAGATAATAGAGACACACACACACACCTGCCTTGATAAAAGAACAAGCTGAAGTGTCCCACTTAACCAACATTCACCCTAAAGGTGTGTTTGTGTTTAGCATATGGCAGAGAAATGGTCGGTTGTTGATTCAAGCTCAACAAGTTAAATGTAGTGAAATGTTGATGCTCACAGTGGCTTCAGGAGAGTCTAGATCCAGCTTCAGAGGATCAGGGTTGAGAAACTGCAACAACCTGTACAGAACAATAGAGGGACATAGAGAACAGAAGAAAGAGAGAGACACTGAGAACTGGACAGACACGGAACTGAAGAGAGGGAGACACTAAGAACTGGAGAGAGGGACACTGAACACTGGAGAGGGAGGGAGGGAGAGAGAGAACTGGAGAGAGACAGAACTGGAGAGGGACAAAACTGGAGAGAGACAAAACTGGAGAGGGACAAAACTGGAGAAAAAGAGAGAAACCGAAACAGGAAAAGAAGGAACATGAGACAGACCGTGCGCAGGCCAGCTCTTCCTCTATGGTTTCCTTCTGTGTGGGGGTCTGGGTGACAGGGCCTCCAGCCACATCGCCGCCAGCACTACAATCATGTGGAGGTCAAACTACAGGTCAGTTCAAGAGGACCTCATTAACACCCCAGTCAAACTGTCTGAATAACACACCTCAGTTTAACACCCTTCACTTCCACAGCATCAGGGCCACTTCCAGGTGGTTGGACTGCAGGGCTTCCTCCATTACTGCAACAAGAAGACAGGACGTGACTGTTCCAGTGTGTTGTAGAAGACAGGACGTGACTGTTCCAGTGTGTTGTAGAAGGGAGGTGGACCACCACCAGCAGGGGTATATGTGGACTCACCACCAGGCAGGTATCTCTCCCTGGGTCTGTGGAGCAGCCCGGCCTGGCTCTCCCTGGGTCTGTGGAGCAGCCCGGCCTGGCTCTCCCTGGGTCTGTGGAGAAGCCCGGCCTAGCTCTCCCTGGGTCTGTGGAGCAGCCCGGCCTGGCTCTCCCTGCTCTGGCACCGTCTGGGTCACTGGTTCATCTCCCTCCTCCTTCTCTCCAAACTTCAGATCGGAAAACAAAGATGAAAACGGCACTTCCAGAGAGTGATGAAGTTACTGAATGAGAGCTGATATATATTTTGGAAATAAAACCGCGGTTTGTACCCCGATTTTACGGTTTTCTTGTGGTTGTGCGGCTTATATTTCGAAGCAGCGTATAGCCCAGTTTTCAAACTAAAAAGTGGCTTCGTCCGATGATCTCCGCAGACCGTGCAGCTAATTTAATGCTCAACACTGGAACGTGGGCTTATTGAAAGAGGAATTATTTACTCTGTCGTCTCAGTTACACAATCAGGGCTTGGAAATACAATGACTTGCTAAAGTAGGCAAATGGCTAGTAGGACATAACATTTCATGATAATTTCAGTAATTCAAACAGCTCCAAGACGCAGTGAAATGTTAGATTGGCCTACAGCTAACAAACCAACGTTAGCTAGCATCGCTAACGACATTTTGACTTTGGTACGCCATCCTCAGGATTTGTTAGCTAGCTAACTTATACTATATCTAAAATAATTTAATAGACATCATGTATTTTGCCACGCATGGATATACTATCCACCATATAAGTGTGTTACAGCATGCTGTAAGATCTCCTATAGCCTACTCATGCATTGCTTGGTATCATTGTTCCCGTATCAAGTGCGGCATATATTTCAGTGCAGCTTAAAATCTGATATACAAACACAAAGCTCCCATTCTGCTGGGGTGCGGGTTAAAAAAAATGCTGCTTGTTTTCCGAAAAATACGGTAATCAAGATGCTTGTTTCAAATTATATTGCATTACAAATGATAATCAGCTAAACAATTGAAGTGAAAAGTTGTATCTTTGAAAAAATGAGTACACAAGTTACATAATTTCTTAGTATTTGGTATGTCCGACTTTTGCTTTAGTGACAGCAAGCACAAGCTGATGACCCGTGTTCTCAGTCTGATCTGACATCGTTCCAAACAGCTTCTTCTGATAGTTCAGAATGCTTTTCTCAGTATTCAAGCCCCCATTAAATGTTGGCTGTGTTGGAAGCAGTGCTGCTGCTCTTACGGTGGGAACGGTGGGAACCTTTGCGCTCAAAGCAGGATTCAGAAACTTTCGGATTCTGTTGAAGTACAAACAAAAGGAGAAGAGTTATATGTGATTTCAGACTGCTAGCAGAAGGGTGAACATGCTGGTAACATTATTCACCTGAACAGACTGATGTTTTTGGAGAGCTCTGTCACCAGAGAGGAATCAGTTTCCTCCTCTGTCCTGACACCACAGACAGACCAACAGGATCAGAAACAGCCCTGTTGTCTCCTAAGTCACTCTGGTTTACAATACAGGACCGGGGGAAACAAAGCCTAAACATACTTTTTGTCATCTCCGCCTTTCACTGTGTGTCTCGTGTCGCGGGTCTTGGGCGCTCTCTCCTTGCCTCCAGGAGAAGGCCTTGGTCTACGCTCTTGGTTCTTCACAAACAAAGACAAGAGTGGGCTACTGTCAGGTGGGAGTCAGGTGGGAGTCAGGTGGCTGAGCGGTTTTGATAAGTTACACTCACTTCAGACATGTCTCTGGAAGCTTCCATCTCCTCTTGGCCTGAAGCCGGTCCTACTCTGGGATCTGCCACGGGACACAGTGAAACAAGGCTCTCTCAGAACTGCTGTTCCTGCAAAACTACACAGCTCCGTTTTTGAAAAGCTACACTTTAGAGAGATGCATGTGTTGGAAGCGTGTGGTCTAAGCGGGGTGGCTCACCGTCAGGTAGAGCTGGGGGGTTCTGCAGGGGAGGAAAAAGAGACGAGAGGGACCGCGCGAGGCACCCGCTGGTGGCCAGGAAGTTGTCTGTGTCCTGGAAGATGTCACAGCCCAGCACAGCAGGGGGCTGGTCGGCCAAGCCGCTCAGAGCCCCGCCCAGGGTCTCCTCACTCGTGGAACACGCAAACCTCTTGGTGACCAGGTCATCGTTCGCACATATCTGGGTGGAGGGGGAAAACCACTGACTGTAAGTCTGAAGAAACGCTCACCGTTTTGATATAGCAACCACTGTTCCTGGAGACGTTGTAGAAGCTTCACCTTCACGTTCCTGATGGTCAAGTACAGCTCGATGGCTGTGGAGCCAGAGAGAGTGTCCAATAGCACGGCCTCCATCTGTGTGGAAGCTACAGGCGCAGAATGGAACAGAAATAAAGAGGCCTGTTTAGAACGGTGGAAGTCTCAACACAAGGAAAAGAAGGATCAGTATTTCTAGGTATTGCATGTTGAGAGTTCGTACTGCGTGTTTATTGAAAGTTTGATGTATAGGTTTACGGATGATTCTTTTTGTACCTTGAAGGAGGTTGTGCAGGTATCGTGTAGCAGAGCTGTCCCACTGCGTCGACGGCCTACAAGCAGAAACACAAAAACGGACAGCGGGTGGGAAGATGCTACCATGTCACTTCCTTCAAATAGGAAAACAACTATTCATGCACAACCATTGACAGCCTAGTCAGCTGGGAGCCTTACACAAGCACAGCCTTCTCCTCACAGATGGACACCTGCAGCCTGAGGGGGTGCAGTCCAGACAGGTGGTACTTCCTCACCCAGAAAGGCAGCTGCAGAAACTTCTCCAGTGGAGCTCGGACCCTAAGCATAGAATTGTCGCTGTCAGATCAGATCACACCTTTGCTACACAGTCTTGGAACTACCACTCATGTTGCGACAAAATAACATAGTTGACAGTTGAAGGGCCATTCTGTAGAATTAACTATGATAATGTAGTTAGCAGTTGAATAACCACAATGTAGACTACGCTATACAAGTGCTGGTGTCTGGACATACTCATCTGAGCGAACGATGATGCGTTCTCCATGGTCAACCAGGAAGCACATGGCCTGATTGCCCACGGGGAGAGACTCCACCACAGCTCGGCACCACTTCTTACAGGCCGAGAAATAGACCACGCACACCTGGGGTGGAGAGGCAACACCGACCGGCGGTTCAACATCTCAGGCATGCGCTGCTTTACTGCGGTACGCACACGCACTCTACCTTGGACATACAAAGTTCTGCAGACAACATTGTCAAGGCAAAGAAAATACACGCGAACTACTGGAAAATACACGCGAACTACTGGAAAATACACGCGAACTACTGGAAAATACACGCGAACTACTATGTAAAGCGATAATTACCTGGCCTTCTGCTAGCGAGGTGGGTTTGATCTGCTTTACGTCTTGGTTGACCGCGTGATAATAGAGATTCATGTTCACTTGTAATTCACCGTATTCTTTCGGGGACTCATTGGGTATCCCTCGACCCTTCACGATCCGCCCCCAAAGGCATGAGGGATTCTCGACCTACAGAATAAAGAGAATTCTGAAAATCAAACTATGTTGTAGTTATTAATCTTGTTGTGTAATAGTATAGTATAATAGAGTTTAAGAACAACTGAGGGGGGTGTCATTTAAACCCCTGGTATAAAATCTATAGGCGGACATTACCTTCAAAATGGCTATTTCAATCATTGATGAGGCGTTCATTAATAGCTTGGTCCACTGCAACAGATCACAGAGCAACTTGTTCAGCTCATACGAAGTGGACTCAAATATAAAAGCAAATGTCCCTTTTGCCGGTAGATTGCATCTAGTCAGCATGCAGAGAAAAACGTCAAGCAATAGGAGCTAGCAAGCAAGATTAATTAGCCTAACTGAGCAATTTACTGCATGTGCAAGCGCCTGAAAACAACATTGGTAACTAAATGTGGAAAAAGACCCCGCATGTTTCCGCGGGATCCGCGCTTCGGCCACATGGGCCTCAGTCTTGGAATATGGTATCTCGGTCTGAACAACACCGTAAAAGCATTCCAACCGGTTAGCAAATCATAAATCGAATAATTAATACACTGGCCAAAAGGTAGTAAATCACCACTGAATAAGATGGGTAACTTGAGTTAGCTTCTTCTTTGAATTTGAGTTATCTAGCTTAGCAAGCTATTGTTGGTAGCAGTAGCCTACACCAAGTGTGAGATCACGAGCGACCTTCCATACATCCAACAAGCACACCTACCAGAATAGTGCAGCAAATACGGAACTGTGGGTTTTTATTGTTGTTTTATTCCAAATATGTTATAGCTTTAAATACTATTCAATAGTTTTGTTTGGAACACGAGTCTTGTTGAATAGCCAGGTGGGTAGCTCGGTATGCTCCAATTACGGTGCGTGTCCACTACAGCTCAGCTCCGCTTGCCTCCCCACAATGCACCACACAAGCGTTAACGCCCGGCTTCAGCAAAAATGAACGAATTTAATTCAGCAACGTTTATGCTATCTCACAGTCTATGCCCCCGGGAAAACCAAGACCTGCGACGTAGTTAAATTGTGAAGGCGAGCACAAACGCAGTTTTTGAAAGTTCAACATGGATTATAGGTCGAAAGTTGAATGAACGAGTATGTTCTTTCGATTTCTGACAGGATGAGTCGTTGTTGCTCGTAACACGCTGGCATTCTACTAATGAATGCTGATTGTATGACGTCATTGACATTTTAAAAAGCTTTTTAGAACAAAAAGCGACCCAGCAGTGTGTATTTTCTTTGCCTCCCCTTTCAAATGCAACATTCAAATTACTGGACAAAAATTATATCCTGAGAAAAGTGGATTTTGAGGGGTGTAGCTCCAAAGACCTCCATTCATTATGCACTCGCCTGTGAGCGCCCTCATATGGAACCAGGGTGGAACTGCAACCAGTTCAGAACCCGGAAGTTTCTCGAGAGTGGCAGTTCTCCCCATAGATATATATATCTATGGTTCTCCCCTTATTAGACATTCTCTGGTGGTTCTCTACCCTGGTCCCCAGGGACCCCCTGCAGGGACTCCCTGTCCTGGATGTTTTAGATATGTCCCTGCCTCGACACACCTGATTCAAATGAATGATTAGTTATCTATCCTGCTATTTTCATTCTGTCACTTCCCTGGTCTGGTCTGGTCTGGGTCAGGGTCCTCTGGTCTGGGTCCTGGTCTGGTCGGAGTCTGGGTCTGGGTCTAGAGAGTCTAGGTCTAGAGGTGTTCATGTTTTGTGCACTAGGGTTCACTGTTGCTTCAATAATGAAGCCTCCTGTACAATACTGCATGTGGAACACCCATGTTCCTCTAAAAAACATGTTTTTGTGAATCTTATTAACTGATTTATATTCAAACTTTGCTCGGGTGCTACATATAAACCATTCCACAAATTGAAATACACATTCAGAGTGGTATAAACACCAGGTTTTTTTTAAATGAAAATGTCCTGTTAAGTTATAACCACCTAAAAAAAAAATTGTATGCTGCCAGGAATTTGTATTTCCTCAAAGCCTGATAAAGCAGAACGTTAGTGTGTTAGTGTGTCCTACATTTACAATCCTCATGTCCCTTCTTCGTAGGATGCACAAAGAGTGCATGTTGCTATTGGACATGTACACGCCTCTACACAGTCATTCAGACACTGAAAACATTGTGCAACACCGTGATCTTCACCAGGGGATGTTGGGATGTGCTGCTTTGTGACCTTCCTCTTGATGTCTGTGTTCTCCCCATGCAGCATTTCTAACCGAGCAGTGAGCTGCTTATCTCTCCCCAAACTCTCTCTCTTTCACACACAAACACATACTGTAGAATTAGTGTCATCTGGTGAGATCAGGGAAGTGGCTTTTGACAGGAGAGTTTCCCCGGTAAAGACAGCTCTCCCCAGACGACCTTGGGAGCTGGTTCAGTTGTGGTTCCTGCAGTCAGCTCGGTTTCCTGTGCCTCTCTCTGACTGGTAGGCGTAATGCATGTCATCCATAATGAATGGCCTTGAGTCATGTTACCGTCACACTCGGACAAGCGTCGAGGTTCTGGTCTTGTATGGGCCAATCAAGTGCGCTGACACCAGCCTGTGTCTATGTTAAACAGTTTGTTTGGCTACAGAACCACACTTACACGATGCATATCCCTCAAAGGACCTCGTGACACGTGGACCGTGTGACAGGCGATACTTATTAACTCTCCTCCAGAGAGAGGATCCAAACCTCTCTGCCCCAGTCAAGTGGGAATAGCCTGCTTTCAGGGAAATGGTGAGACAAGCCGTCATTCAAACGCTTGTGTTATTCTGAACAGTTACTGGATTGGCTCCTGGCGCGGCTCTGTATTCCATAGCCCCGCCTCTAACTGTCAGGATCTTGACTGCGTAATATTGTGAGCGCTGTTGCAGTAGCCTACTATGCGAGAGATGCGATGAGCTGCAAGTTTTTATATGAGGGTTACTTTACCGAACACGACTCGTAGCGGAGATCACAGAACGGGAAAACAAAGCCTAGGTTTTAAAGCCCTTTATATTTCTTACGTCGTGAATTTCTTTTAAACACTATTTTCAAAGCCATCTTGCAGTATGAGGAGCAGATATGGCAAGGAGTAGCAAGTCCGTGGCGCGGACCCTGGAGGATTTGACGCTTGACTCGGGTTATGGTGGAGCTGCCGACTCATTCAGGTCTTCCACTGCGTCGCTGTGCTGTTTCGAGGCACATGCACCGAATGCGTATGGGGGGAATTTTTGGCATTTAACCGACTCGATGCACAGTCGACACAACAGCCTAGACACGGTCAACACCGTGCTGGTGGAGGACTCGGAGGCGCTGGAGTGCTCCGGTCAGTGCGCGAAACTACCGGAGTTGGAAGACGTGCCATGGACCCTGGAGGAAGTGCAGAGCGCGCTGATCCGGGACGAGGAGCTGAGGCAGGGGCTCGTGTCACCGGAGGTCTTGGCCCATCTCTCGGTACTGGTCAGCCGCGCGCTGGTGAGAGTCGCCAAAGAGGCACAGCGTCTGAGTTTGCGTTACGCCAAATGCACCAAATATGAGATTCAAAGTGCCATAAAGATAGTCTTGTCGTGGACTGTGTCGATGAACTGCATCACCGCGGCGCTGAGTGCCTTGTCTCTGTACAATATGAGCACAGAGGACAAGTTCAGCCGCGGGAAATCGGCCCGGTGCGGCCTCATATTCAACGTGGGGCGGTTCTTCAGGTGGATGGTGGAAAGCAGGGTCGCGGTCAGGATCCACGAACACGCGGCCATCTACTTGACAGCGTGCACGGAGAGTCTGTTCCGAGAGGTGTACGCGCGGGCGCTGCGCAGTGCGCCGGTGGAAAAAGATAACGGCATCCCGAAGTTTACCGTGGAGGCGTTAGAACATGCCGTCAACAACGACGCGGAGTTATGGGGGACTCTTCTGCAGTACCAGCACCTGATCTGCGGGAAGAACGAGAGTGGTGAGTTAGCGAGATCTCGGAGCCAACTGTTGTGTAATCATCTCTCTGTTTGCACAACGTGGAAGTGTTTAAGCCTGTCAGTAGCAGTTGGCGTCATGTTCAGCACGCACAGAACATTCGAGGCTGTGTCTCACCGGGCATCAGCGCATCGACATCCCCCCAGTGTATCAGTGACAGGGTGATGCTGACCATCAGAGATATCCTTCCGTTCTTTAAACTCTATCCTCTGGCCTGGTTTAGTCCAAGAATCATGAATCACGTTTACAGCTCGAACTTACAGGAAGTTCGTGTCCACACAACACATTTCACCTGTAACATGTGGGAATACATCCTGGGTGGAGTTTAGTGGGTAGAGCATTTGCCAGCAGATAAAGAGGTCTCAGGTTCAAACACCCCTCTGTACGTGGCTTTAGATAACAGGGTCTGATGAGTTAATATGATGTTAGTGTTTCCTAGACTGTTGCCCCTGACTCCTGCTGGTCCAGGACTGCCAAAGCATGGTCACCTGTGAGAGGGTGTTACTGTGCTGACTCAGGGAGGGAGGGAGGCAGTGAGGGAGGCAGTGAGGGAGGGAGGCAGTGAGGGAGGCAGTGAGGGAGGGAGGCAGTGAGGGAGGGAGGCAGTGAGGGAGGGAGGCAGTGAGGGAGGGAGGCAGTGAGGGAGGCAGTGAGGGAGTCAGGGAGGGAGGGAGGGAAGCAGTGAGGGAGGGAGGGAAGCAGTGACGGAGGGAGGGAAGCAGTGAGGGAGGGAGGCAGTGAGGGAGGGAGGGAGGCAGTGAGGGAGGGAGGGAGGCAGTGAGGGAGGGAGGGAGGCAGTGAGGGAGGGAGGCAGTGATGGAGGGAGGCAGTGAGGGAGTCAGGGAGGGAGGGAGGGAGGCAGTGAGGGAGGGAGGCAGTGAGGGAGGGAGGCAGTGAGGGAGGGAGGGAGGCAGTGAGGGAGGGAGGGAGGCTGTGAGGAAGGGAGGCAGTGAGGGAGGGAGGCAGGATCAGGGCTTCTGAGTTTCTGTTGCTCCAGCAGGTGTGTGTAAGTGGGGCCCCAGGCTGTGAGTGTTATCATGCTTCACACAGTGAGGAGGAGACGGCCGAAGGAGTACTCCCTGAACACTGCCCTGTTCAGGGAGGAAGCCATGAAGCCAGGTCACAGGGTCACAGGACCACAGGATCACAGGGGCACAGGGCCACAGGGTCACAGGACCACAGGGTCACAGGGTCACAGGGCACAGGGTCACAGGACCACAGTCAGGGTCACAGTGGCAACATCACAGATGATTCTGTGGACAGACAGTTCTTTTCTTACTTTGAGATTATCCCCAGCCTCAGAATGCAGAGAAGCCCACTGCAGCTCACAGGCCTACCTGTCTGTCTGTCTGTCTCTCTCTACATTCTGTCCTGTAATGGAGGTTTCACTCTACCACCTTATCTCTCTCTCTCTCTCTTTAAAGCTGTGTATATTTGTATAGAATCTCTGCTGTTTTCTCTTTGTGCTCTCTGAAATATAAACCTCTGACACATAAAATATAATATATACACTTAAATTAAAAGTGCATATATTTCTCTGTTTAGCATAAATGCTGGTAGCGAGGTTTGTCCCCATTTAGCTCTAACACATTTCCACTCTTCCATCTCTCCTCCTGCATCAGTCGTTCTTATGCAACACACCAGCTCCAGGAGCGTAGACACTGTACCCTGTACTCAGAGGGGCTGACACATGGGAGGCCCCCTACACACACACACTCTCACACACACACACTCTCACACACACACACTCTCACACACACACACTCTCACACACACACACTCTCACACACACACACTCTCACACACACACACTCTCACACACACACACACTCTCACACACACACACACTCTCACGCATGCACACTCGCACGCAGCCACACATTCACATACACACACGCACAGGTTCTACCTGAGTAAGTATTTGCCGGTTGATTCCCCCATCCTGACCAGATTTTCGCCTAGACAGGAAGTCTGTGGATCCCCCTGACAGCTCCTCTGTGCAGGGTGCTGGTTCTGCGTCTCCCTGTGAACACGTCACAATGAGCAGAGCCACCCGACTCTGATGTTTATGGACTCCTGCCACCCTGAAGGCAGAATGGGATTAGACCCTAGCTGGGAGACTCTGTGGTGTGTGAGTGTGTGTCCTGGTGAGTTTAACCAGGCTTGGTTAGGTGTGTAAGGAAGGCTGGCTGTGTGTGTGTGAGAGTGTGTGTGTGATTGAGAGAGTGTGTGTGTGTGTGAGTGAGAGTGTGTGTGTGTGAGAGTGTGTGTGGGTGAGAGTGTGTGTGCGTGAGAGTGTGTGTGTGAGAGTGTGGTGCCCGGCTCTTACTGTGGCTCTTCGTTACTGGAGTACCAGGCCGTGACAGGAAACCAGGGGAACACAGTCTGCCACTCAGAAATGCATACACACACACACACACACACACACAGGCTCTCACGCACACACACACGCATTGATTTAATTGCGACCACACATATAGTACTTGACACTGATGTAGGAATGCAGTATTCTGCTGTTCTGGGGTACCAGGCTGTACCAGACACCATGGATGTAACATCTGTGTCTAGGGATATCAGACACACTCACTCCCACATACATACCCCCCCCCCCCCCCCCCCCCCCCAGACAGAGGTCCCTGGGCAGAGTGGTGTGTGGAGGGAGGGTTGGTGCTGTGTGGTGTCTGGTACGGTGGGCAGACGTGTGGGGGTTAGGGCCCTTGGATACTGTTCCAAGACACTGAGCACCAGTTCACTCCACCCTGCAGTCACACACTGTCTGATTATTTAAAAATAATCGGAAGATTATTTACGAACCTTTTGAGGATTCTTATAAACATGTTACCCTCTTTTTCTCTGTCTCTGTCTCTGTCTCTGTCTCTGTCTCTGTGTGTGTCTCTCTCTCTCTCTCTCTCTCTCTCTCTCTCTCTCTCTCTCTCTCTCTCTCTCTCTCTCTGTCCCTCTCTCTGTCCCTCTCTCTGTCTTTCTCTCTGTCTGTCTCTGTCTGTCTCTGTCTCTCTCTCTCTCTCTCTCTCTCTCTCTCTCTCTCTCTCTCTCTCCCTCTCTCTCTCTCTCTCTCTCTCTCTCTCTGTCTCTCTCTGTCTCTCTTTCTCTCTCTCCCCTCCCCCGTCTCTCTCTCTTTCTTCTCTCTGCCTGGGAGATCAGAACGAACAAGAACCAACAGGAGGATCAGTCAGGCTGCTCCTCAAACACCTCTCTTCTCATCCCTCCCTTTATCTATTCCTTTATCTCGATTTCTGGTTTTCTTACAGCTGGATGTGCTGTGATGTGTCTTCCTCTGCAGAGGGTTGACATTTGAGCGCTCCTAATGGTATACTTGGTTGACATTTTGGCTGTGAATGCAGCAGTGCCTCTGTGGCAGGATGTGTTCTCTGTTATGGTGAGAACAGAGTGAGAGGAGACAGGCCCCAACTGAGACCAGACAGCATGTCCTGACAGGACAGCAGAACTCTGCTCACAGGAACCATACTTCTCAGCTATTTGCACATTTTAGCACACACACACACACACACACACACATACACACACACACGGATACAAACTGCATTTTCATGTTTTATGTTGCTGTTATGTGCTCAACATGAGAGAAACTCACATAATGACTGTTCTGGGGTGCGTTTCCAGATAACGATGGATCGTAGCAACGATCAAGCAAAAAAACGAAACCATCGATATTTCTTACGTTTCCCAAACATAAGGAGTAGGCTAATATATACGCTTTCAAGAGCTACGAATTTTCAAGAGACACTTTAGCTACGATGTCTTTGGGAACGGCCAGTAAAACTAAGATTCCTTGTACGATGGATTCTACGATCAACTTAGGCTTACGACGCTTTCGTGAAACGCAGCCCTTCTTGGTCACTTCCTGTCACCCTGTAGATCTGCTCATGCAACACTCACAGGCCCCGCCTCCAGACCAGTGTCCCATTACTCTCCCCTGATAACTCACAACAGTGACCTCTGGACGATGTGTGTGTGACAGTGTGTGTGTGTGAGGGTGTGTGTGTGACAGTGTGTGTGTGTGTGAGGGTGTGTGTGATGATGTGTGTGTGTGTGACGGTGTGTGTGTGTGTGACGGTGTGTGATGATGTGTGTGATGATGTGTGTGTGTGTGACGGTGTGTGTGACAGTGTGTGTGTGTTTCTGCATCCTCACTCCTGTCTCAGCTCCTTGCCAGAACAGCTCTCAGCTTGATGATGATGTAGACTAGTCTCATTAGTTTGATAAGAGCCTCAATAGGCTCATAGTGGCACTCAATTTCTGCTCATTTAGGACTCTGTCTGTCTGTCTGTCTGTCTGTCTGTGCCTGCCTGCCTGCCTGCCTGCCTGCCTGCCTGCCTGCCTGCCTGTCTGTCTGTCTGTCTGTCTGTCTGTCTGTCCGTTTGTCTGTCTGTCTGTCTGTCTGTCTGTTCCTGTCCTGCCTGCCTGCCTGTCTGTCTGTCTGTCTGCCTGTCTGTCTGTCTCTGTTCCTCTGCCTCTGCCTCTGTCTGTCTGTCTGTCTGTCTGTCTGTCTGTCTGTCTGTCTGTCTGTCTGTGCCTGTCTGTCCTGCCTGTCTGTCTATTTGTCTGTCTATTTGTCTGTCTGCCTGACCAACTGTGGCTTTCGTGGGGCGGTGGATTTGCGAGGTACTGTTCTGTCTGTGCTGTGATGACTGTACCCTGCCTGGTGATGAGAGGAGAGACTCGACCCTGTCTAGTGGAGTTCCAGTAACTGCCAGTCCATACATCCTCCCACACACACACACACACACACACACACACACAGTCACTCAGGCAGGTGTGTGTGCGTCTCTATGTGAACTCTCAAGTCCGAACCTTCGACAGGCTGAAAATGAACACGTGTGATGCACACACACACACACACACACACTTGGAAAATAAGCTTTCTCCAAAATGCCAAAGGAGCAATTTCAACCCTTCCCCCCTCCCCCCACACACACACACACACACACACACTGTGTCTGTAACTGTGAGAGAATGGCACAGCCTGCCCTCCCACACATGGCCCAGGTTACCCCTGGAAGGTACAGCTCTTTCATGGCTGGAGTTATTGAAAGCACATGCTGGTTCCTGTGTGAGGCTCATTTCAGGCTGTGGATCTGAGAGGCTCAGGGGTAGCAGACCAATAGACAGAACAGGCCAGTACTGTTCCTCACCCACAGCCCAGTACTGTTCCTCACCCACAGGGCTGGACAGGAGAGGTATTAGCAGAGAGACACAGAGAGAGAGAGAGAGAGAGAGAGGAAGAGAGAGAATTAGCAACGTGAGAGAGAGACTGTTACCAGAGAAACAGAGAGAGTTAGCAGAGATGGGGCGAGAGACATAGAGAGTTAGCACAGATGGGGCGAGAGACATAGAGAGTTAGCAGAGACAGGGAGAAAGAGGAGGAGACCTACTCTTCACACGCTGAATGACGATAAAGAAAGTCAAGGTAAACTTTTATCTCCAAAGTTAGACGGTCCAAGCTCATTAGGTCCAAACGCAGCAGGGTAAACCATGATCAGAGAACAGGTGAGAATGAGGAAGTCCTGGAGGAGTACAGGACACAGGCCCTGTGGCACAGTCAAAGTCTCAGGGCAGGGGGTGGGAACAGGATACTGCTACAGCAATGATGGCTGTATGTGTGTAGGTGTGTGTGTGTAGGTGTGTGTGTGTAGGTGTGTGTGTGTAGGTGTGTGTGTGTAGGTGTGTGTGAGTCAGCCAGGTGTTTGTCCCACTCTCCTCCACCTCTTTTCTCACTGCGGGAAAAGTTCAGTTTTCAGCATAGGAGTGCAGGAAGGGACTGTTACCGTGGTGACAGAGTTATACCATACTGTGTGTTTTTCTTCTTCTGTTACCGTAGCAGCTGAGAACACGCTGAGGTCACGTCAGTGAATCATGGATTCTTCAGACGAGGCTGCTCAACATATCGTCCCCTGACCCCTGACCCCTCTCCCCACAACCCCTCCCCCCTGGCGTCCTCTCCTCCTTGTCTCCTCCTCTCCTCCCTGTCTCCTAGTCTCCTCCTCTCCTCCCTGTCTCCTAGTTTCCTCTCCTCCCTGTCTCCTAGTCTCCTCCTCTCCTCCATGTCTCCTAGTCTCCTCCCTGTCTCCTAGTCTCCTTTCCTCCCTGCATTCCTACTCTCCTCTCCTCCCTGTCTCCTAGTCTCCTCTCCTCCAATCCTTTCCTCCCTGTATTCCTACAGTACTCTCCTCTCCTCCCTGTCTCCTCCTCTCCTCTCCTCCCCGTCTCCTCACTTCCTCTGCCCTCACACCGCTGCAGGGGTCGAGGGAGGCTGGAAAATGGTGTGAAATCCCCCCCCCCCCCCCCCTGTCCCGGGGATTTGAAATGAGAGAAAAACTCTCCCTGTAGCTTTCTGTAAATGTCGCGATACAGTGTGTGAACTGGGCCCTGGTTGAGAGGGGCTTGTGCATTATTGATGATGTTCAGGAGTTGAGGAAGGATTGTGTTCTCTAGCTGCTGAACACCTGCAGACTGGGGAGGATGGCAGCCCGACACTGTGTCAGCTGCAACCAGACACCAGAGAGAGACCAGCAGG
Organism: Hypomesus transpacificus; assembly: GCF_021917145.1. Classification (NCBI taxonomy): domain Eukaryota; kingdom Metazoa; phylum Chordata; class Actinopteri; order Osmeriformes; family Osmeridae; genus Hypomesus; species Hypomesus transpacificus. The sequence goes on from NC_061073.1 coordinate 10,241,643, forward strand.
AGAGCGAGAGGGAGAGAGACCAGCAGGAGAGAGAGAGAAGGAGAGAGAGACCAGCAGGAGAGAGAGAGAGGGGGAGAGAGACCAGCAGGAGAGAGAGAGAAGGAGAGAGAGACCAGCAGGAGAGAGAGAGGGGGAGAGAGACCAGCAGGAGAGCGAGAGAAGGAGAGAGACCAGCAGGAGAGCGAGAGAAGGAGAGAGACCAGCAGGAGAGAGAGAGAAGGAGAGAGAGACCAGAAGGAGAGAGAGAGAGGGAGAGAGACCAGCAGGAGAGCGAGAGAAGGAGAGAGACCAGCAGGAGAGCGAGAGGGAGAGAGACCAGCAGGAGAGCGAGAGAAGGACAGAGACCAGCAGGAGAGAAAGAGAAGGAGAGAGAGACCAGCAGGAGAGAAAGAGAAGGAGAGAGAGACCAGCAGGAGAGAGAGAGGAGAGAGACCAGCAGGAGAGAGAGAGAAGGAGAGAGACCAGCAGGAGAAAGAGAGGAGAGAGACCAGCAGGAGAGAGAGACGAGAAGGAGAGAAAGAGACAGATGGGAAGGTGAGAGGAAGGGAGATCAGGACTGACTTCTCCAGAGCTGTATCCTGGTCATGGTGAAGGTGCACTATGACTAAAGTAGGCCAGCCAGCCAGCCATCCAGTGAACAAGCCACCCAGCCAGCCAGCCACCCAGTGAACAAGCCACCCAGCCAGCCAGCCATCCAGTGAACAAGCCACCCAGCCAGCCAGCCAGCCATCCAGTGAACAAGCCAGCCAGGCAGTCAGCCACCCAGTGAACAAGCCACCCAGCCAGCCAGCCATCCAGTGAACAAGCCACCCAGCCAGCCAGCCATCCAGTGAACAAGCCAGCCAGGCAGTCAGCCAACCAGTGAACAAGCCACCCAGCCAGCCAGCCACCCAGTGAACAAGCCACCCAGCCAGCCAGCCATCCAGTGAACAAGCCACCCAGCCAGCCAGCCATCCAGTGAACAAGCCAGCCAGGCAGTCAGCCATCCAGTGAACAAGCCACCCAGCCAGCCAGCTATCCAACATAGAGTGCTGCTCCAGTAGATGGATTGAGCAGCAGGATGATGTTATACTGGACTGGCCTGTGTCTATCAGGGAAACTCTCCTAACCAGGCTGGTCGGTCGTGAAGACTGACATGATCACAGAGCGCTGATGACCCGGGTTAAAAAAGACCCCATATCCAGAACTTCTCAAAATGCTAACTACTGTTGACGGCCTGTAACTCATGGCAACATAAGGCGATTTGCATGTCCTCTAGGACTGTCAAGTGAAATATGACCGACGCGCTGCTCGATCTGTATCCATCAGGACTTTATTGGGTTTCAGACGACAGGCCTGTCGGTGCTTGTGGTGCGGGAGAGGAGGGTGTGGGGCCAGATTGATGCCCCTCTGAGAAGGTCGCTGGGTGGGTAATCTAACTACAGAGAGGCCCTGAGCACCGGCGTTTGTGTTTGTGGACGGGGAATCATCTCCTCTTTGGGATTCTAGACTGCAGCAAATAAATCATGTGTTCTCTGTGGAACAGAGGTCCTCAAGGTTTGGTTGTCAGAAGAGGAGGGAGGAGGTGGGGGGGGGGGGGAGGAACCTGCTCACAGGTAAATCACTCATGGCTCCCCACGGCTAACAGTCACATTTCACATTAGTTCTCATATGAAAACTCTGACATTTACCCAAGCAGCTTACGGACTCAGAAAGCCTGTGTAACTTTAAAAACAGACTGATTTAATGTCCTTGTTGCTACGTAGCAGCGGCATCAGGATTCTGGCTCCTTCTTGTTAAAACACATATGTGTTGACACATATGGCTCAGTGACTGTGGGTCCTTCTCATGACATCACAGATGTGCTGCTACATCTGTGATGCATTATGGGAGAACAAGTCTTGATCTCTCTCTGCTCCTGGCAGTCCTGATCTCTCTCTGCTCCTGGCAGTCCTGATCTCTCTCTGCTCCTGGCAGTCCTGATCTCTCTCTGCTCCTGGCAGTCCTGATCTCTCTCTGCTCCTGGCAGTCCTGATCTCTCTCTGCTCCTGGCAGTCCTGATCTCTCTCTGCTCCTGGCAGTCCTGATATCTCTCTGCTCCTGGAGGTCCCAATCTCTCTGTGCCCCTGGCAGAGCCTCAGTTGGTTCCACACACCATTAAGGAGCCATTTAGCATTTGGACATAATGAGGAAATTAAAGTCACTTAATTTGCCGGTGGAGTGAAAGGACATGATGTGTCTGGTAGGGTCTGCTTCTCTACTTGATATAGCTTCTCCCTCACTTACCTACTCGCTACAGAGGCAACGGCTTGTTATTCAGCTGTGAGTTTCCCCCGGTACAGCACCAGTCTGAGCAGATTCACTCACTGTACTGAGGTGACTGCTAAAACAACCACACTGTATGAAACCATGTAGTCACTTTCATCGCTTTATAACTGGGCAGCGCTTGCTGTAGAATACAATCAATCATTTCAATCAATCAACCATCCAAGCAAACAAACACATAATAGACTACCCAACTAACCAAATCAACAAACAAACACACCTCAGTCGGGAACCACAACATCCAAAACACCTGTGCACTTTCCAGGACAGAACCACAGTGGCAGGAATGTTTAACAACATGACCTCATCTCTCATCATGTTCAGTTTACTGTAAGAAACACACCCTCACCAACCAGCCAAACACTCCAAACACACCCTCACCCTCACACCCAAACACACCCTCACCCTCACACCCAAACACACCCTCACCCTCACACCCAAACACACCCTTACCCTCACACCCAAACACACCCTCACCCTCACACCCAAACACACCCTCACCCTCACACCCAAACACACCCTCACCCTCACACCCAAACACACCCTCACCCTCACACCCAAACACACCCTCACCCTCACACCCAAACACACCCTCACCAACCAGCCAAACACTCCAGAGGCCCTGTTAGAACGATCTGAAACGCAAGGATCAAAACGCAAAGCGCAAGTCACTTTGTGGGCGGATCTCCAGCGTGGTTGCTATTTTGCCGGCGGGATAAATGTATGTTTGTATAAATGTATGAATAAATGTAAATGACTTTGCGCCTGGCTGGCGCAAATCTAAAATGGGTTGGTCTGAAGTAGCTACATTACTAATGGGTGTGGTTTGGGAGTAACGTGCAGTAAACCAATCAGAAGTCATCTCACATTCCCTTTAAGAGCAGCGCTTGTTCCATGGCGGATTGCTGTTATAACGGCGGATTTGCCAGGCGCACGCCAGGAGCGGTTCAGAGCCGAGGAGACCGACGTTCTCGTCAGGGCCGTAAAAGATAGAGAAGTGAAATTGTATAGGAAAGGCAGAGCAGTTTTCTCATTGCACTAAATTGCCCAATTCTTATTCTTATTTTTATATATATTTTAAATTGTTATATGTTTTAATTTTTTAGTTCTTAGAATTAGTTTAACTATTGTACTTTTTAACTTAATTTAAAACCCGTATATGTTTATTGTTTGCACCTTCCTGCCACAGTAAATTCTGTGTTTGTGTAACATAGGTTACATGGCGAATAAACCAAATTCAGATTCTGAATGTGATGGAAATGGGAGAAGAAACCCACCCAAATTAGCTTTGGTTAAAAAAGACGTGGGAGGAAATTGCCACAATTGTTACATATCAAGGTCACATAGAGATTTCTCATGGAAATCTTTTTATAATCATTGAAGAAATGTAACACGCCATAAATCAAAACAATGTAACGTAGCTTCGCAGAAAGAAGACCCTGGCCTGGCCAGCAGTGTGCACGGACCAAGCTTGCACCCTTAAAATAGCATCTGAATAACGCACCACTGACTTTAGACTACGTTTTTCCTGGTCAGTGGCGGAATTGTTTTTTCTAAAACTGCAAAATGGCACCAGGGAACGTTTGTGGCGGAACACGCCTCCTTTTTTTGCTGAACCGCCCCCCGGAGCGCAAAGTCATTCCCTAATTTATCGACGTGCGGCTGTGGAGTGAAAAGTCCGCTTTGCGTCGAGTGCAAACCAGGAATGATACTTGCGTAGTTGACAAAGTCAATTGCGCTGGGTGCAAGATAGGGCCCAATGGCTGTTTCTGTGTATCTGTGCGTGTGTCTCTGGGTGTGTGTGGCTGTGTGTGTGTGTGTGTGGGTAGTCCACTGTGAGAACTCGGGGAAAGTCTTTCCTCTCCGTCAGTGATACTGTGAGAGCGATCCCCTTATATTCATGAGGTCATTCTCTCTCTCAGCTGGTGTTTCTGCGTATGAGGGATGTCAGATCATACATCCCCTGGTGCCCCCTCCCCCCTAACCCTAACACATCCTCTGGTGCCCCCTCCCCCCTAACCCTAACACATCCTCTGGTGCCCCCTCCCCCCTAACCCTAACACATCCTCTGGTGCCCCCTCCCCCCTAACCCTAACCCATCCTCTGGTGCCCCCTCCCCCCTAACCCTAACCCATCCTCTGGTGCCCCCTCCCCCCTAACCCTAACCCATCCTCTGGTGCCCCCTCCCCCCTAACCCTAACCCATCCTCTGGTGCCCCCTCCCCCCTAACCCTAACCCATCCTCTGGTGCCCCCTCCCCCCTAACCCTAACACATCCTCTGGTGCCCCCTCCCCCCTAACCCTAACACATCCTCTGGTGCCCCCTCCCCCCTAACCCTAACCCATCCTCTGGTGCCCCCTCCCCCCTAACCCTAACACATCCTCTGGTGCCCCCTCCCCCCTAACCCTAACCCATCCTCTGGTGCCTTCTCCCCCCTAACCCTAACCCATCCTCTGGTGCCCCCTCCCCCCTAACCCTAACCCATCCTCTGGTGCCCCCTCCCCCCTAACCCTAACACATCCTCTGGTGCCCCCTCCCCCCTAACCCTAACACATCCTCTGGTGCCCCCTCCCCCCTAACCCTAACACATCCTCTGGTGCCTTCTCCCCCCTAACCCTAACCCATCCTCTGGTGCCCCCTCCCCCCTAACCCTAACACATCCTCTGGTGCCCCCTCCCCCCTAACCCTAACACATCCTCTGGTGCCCCCTCCCCCCTAACCCTAACCCATCCTCTGGTGCCCCCTCCCCCCTAACCCTAACCCATCCTCTGGTGCCCCCTCCCCCCTAACCCTAACACATCCTCTGGTGCCCCCTCCCCCCTAACCCTAACCCATCCTCTGGTGCCCCCTCCCCCCTAACCCTAACCCATCCTCTGGTGCCCCCTCCCCTCCCTCCCCACAGCCCCCTCCCCTCCCCACAGCCCTCCCCACAGCCCCCTCCCCTCCCCTCCCCACAGCCCTCCCCACAGCCCCCTCCCCTCCCCACAGCCCTCCCCACAGCCCCCTCCCCTCCCTCCCCACAGCCCCCTCCCCTCCCTCCACCACGGCCCTCCCCACAGCCCCCTCCCATCCCTCCCCACAGCCCCCTCCCATCCCTCCCCACAGCCCCCTCCCCTCCCTCCACCACGGCCCCCTCCCCTCCCTCCCCACAGCCCCCTCCCCTCCCTCCCCACAGCCCCCTCCCTCCCCACAGCCCCCTCCCCTCCCTCCACCACAGCCCCCTCCCCTCCCTCCACCACGGCCCCTCCCATCCCTCCCCACAGCCCCCTCCCCTCCCTCCCCACAGCCCCCTCCCCTCCCTCCCCACAGCCCCCTCCCCTCCCTCCACCACGGCCCCTCCCATCCCTCCCCACAGCCCCCTCCCCTCCCTCCCCAGAGCCCCCTCCCCTCCCTCCACCACAGCCCCCTCCCCTCCCTCCACCACGGCCCCTCCCATCCCTCCCCACAGCCCCCTCCCCTCCCTCCCCACAGCCCCCTCCCCTCCCTCCCCACAGCCCCCTCCCCCCTCCCTCCCCACAGCCCCCTCCCCTCCCTCCCCACAGCCCCCTCCCCTCCCTCCCCACAGCCCCCTCCCCCCTCCCTCCCCACAGCCCCCTCCCCTCCCTCCCCACAGCCCCCTCCCCCCTCCCTCCCCACAGCCCCCTCCCCTCCCTCCACCACGGCCCCCTCCCCTCCCTCCACCACGGCCCCCTCCCCTCCCTCCCCACAGCCCCCTCCCCCTCCCACCCCACAGCCCACCCCACAGCCCCCCCCCTCCCCTCCCTCCCCACAGCCCCCTCCCCCCTCCACCACGGCACTCCCCACAGCCCCCCCCCTCCCTCCACCACGGCCCCCTCCCCTCCCTCCACCACCGCCCTCCCCACAGCCCCCTCCCATCCCTCCCCACAGCCCCCTCCCCTCCCTCCACCACGGCCCCCTCCCCTCCCTCCCCACAGCCCCCTCCCCTCCCTCCACCACGGTCCTCCCATCCCTCCCCACAGCCCCCTCCCCTCCCTCCCCACAGCCCCCTCCCCTCCCTCCCCACAGCCCCCTCCCCTCCCTCCACCACGGCCCCTCCCATCCCTCCCCACAGCACCCTCCCCTCCCTCCCCACAGCCCCCTCCCCTCCCTCCCCACAGCCCCCTCCCCCCTCCCTCCCCACAGCCCCCTCCCCTCCCTCCCCACAGCCCCCTCCCCTCCCTCCCCACAGCCACCTCCCCTCCCTCCACCACGGCCCCCTCCCCTCCCTCCACCACGGCCCCCTCCCCTCCCTCCCCACAGCCCCCTCCCCCTCCCACCCCACAGCCCACCCCACAGCCCCCCCCCCTCCCCTCCCTCCCCACAGCCCCCTCCCCCCTCCACCACGGCACTCCCCACAGCCCCCCCCCTCCCTCCACCACGGCCCACCCCACAGCCCCCCCTCCCCTCCCTCCCCACAGCCCCCCCTCTCCCACCCCACCCCCACAGCCCCCCCCTCCCCTCCCTCCCCACAGCCCCCCCCCCTCCCTCCACCACGGCCCTCCCCACAGCCCCCCCTCTCCCACCCCACAGCCCACCCCTCCCCTCCCTCCCCACAGCCCCCCCCCTCCCTCCACCACGGCCCTCCCCACAGCCCCCCCTCCCTGCATGGACCAGCAGCACAATTGTTGACTGTATTGACGAGATCTCAGCTGGATGTGTGAGGCGGAGGTATGGCTGGTTATTGACCCCCTAGCCCCACCCCTCAGCCCCGCCCCTCAGCCCCGCCCCTCAGCCCCATCAGAAGCCCGCAGAGAGGGCTCCGGCCTGCCTGGCCCCCGCTGGGACCTCACGGCCCCTGGGAGGAGAGAGGAAAGATGGCTGAGGGCCACGTGAAGCAGGATCCATGATGAGAACAACATTCCCTCACCAACATGACCTCAAGGTCCCGCTCAGCCCCCACCGGCCCCAAACATGCTAGAGATGACAGCATGCTGCTCGCTCGTGCCAGACTGGGGGCGAGGCTGGGGGGGAGGCTAGGGGGGAGGCTAGGGGCGAGGCCGGAGGCTGGATTCTGGGACAACAACATAGATGGTTGTGTGTGACTGGAAGCCTTGCTCTTGTAAATCTCCCAGAGTGCGAGTAATTGAGGGTGGTTTTGTTTCCTGTACATTCAAAAGAGTGTGTGTGTGTGTGGAGGGATTGGGGGAGGGGGTGTATCAGTGTATCCGTCAGAGCCTGTGTTTATTTCTCACCTCTACAGTGAGCTTTATTACCCAGGGGGAAGGAGATGAATGCATCCCAGTGCGTCTGATCCCTCTCCTGCCTAGCTGTGCCAGCCTCACAGCAACACGCTGACATCATCCTGACACATGCATCTCCCAGCCACTGCAGCACTGACGCTGGACACTGCAGGCGGAAAACCACCGTTATTCTTTCAGTTTAAACACGCAAAAACTGTTTACCTACAACAACTCGGTTCCCTCCTTCCTCAGTTTTGCCGCGTGGGACTCATTTGGCACCTGGGAGCAGTTTGGGATAAAAGTAGAATCAATAAAACACGTCATGTGTTTGGCATTAAATCCATGAGAGGGAGGGAGGGAGTTTTGTCAAAGTCTTTAATTCCAGCATTAAAATTGAAACCTTTAGAAAGGTCACACTATAGTGTATGTCTCCCAGCAGAATACATCCTCTCACTCCAGCATGAGCAACCTCCTAACCCACATTATGGGGGTCAGATGGCTGAGCGGTTAGGGAATCGGGCTATTAATCAGAAGGTTGCCAGTTCAATTCCAGGCCGTGCTAAATGACGTTATGTCCTTGGGCAAGACGCTTTACCCTACTTGACTCGGGGGGGAATGTCCCTGTACTTACTGTAAGTCGCTCTGGATAAGAGCGTCTGCTAAATGACAAACATGTAAATGTAACAATATCTCGGACTACTGAAAAGGTCAGGGTTGAGCCCTTAACTACCAAATTGAATCCTGACCTGCTTCTCTCCTTAAGTAGAGATATGTCCCTCCTCTCAGAGAGACACCAGAGTTGTGCAGAGCACTGTACCTCAGAGAGAGCTGGACCTCAGAGAGCACTGGACCTCAGAGAGAGCACTGGACCTCAGAGAGAGCACTGGACCTCAGAGAGAGCTGGACCTCAGAGAGAGCACTGGACCTCAGAGAGAGCACTGTACCTCAGAGATAACTGGACCTCAGAGAGCACTGGACCTCAGAGAGAGAGCTGGACCTCAGAGAAAGCACTGGACCTCAGAGAGAGCACTGGACCTCAGAGAGAGCTGTACCTCAGAGAGAGCACTGGACCTCAGAGAGCACTGGACCTCAGAGAGAGAGCTGGACCTCAGAGAGAGCACTGGACCTCAGAGAGAGCTGTACCTCAGAGAGCACTGGACCTCAGAGAGAGCTGGACCTCAGAGAGAGCTGTACCTCAGAGAGAGCTGTACCTAAAAGAGCACTGTACCTCAGAGAGCACTGGACCTCAGAGAGCACTGGACCTCAGAGAGAGCACTGGACCTCAGAGAGAGCACTGTACCTCAGAGGGCTGTACCTCAGAGAGCACTGGACCTCAGAGAGCACTGTACCTCAGAGAGAGAGCTGGACCTCAGAGAGAGCTGGACCTCAGAGAGCACTGTACCTCAGAGAGAGCTGGACCTCAGAGAGAGGACTGGACCTCAGAGAGCACTGTACTTCAGAGAGAGCTGGACCTCAGAGAGAGAGCTGGACCTCAGAGAGAGCTGGACCTCAGAGAGAGCTGGACCTCAGAAAGCTGGACCTCAGAGAGAGCTGGACCTCAGAGAGAGCTGGACCTCAGAGAGAGCATTGGCCCCGTTCTGGGCTTCTACATTACTTGGACTAAATGCTGGTTGAGCTGGACTTCTTGCCTGGTGATGCTGTGCTGGTTGAGCTGCACTCCTTGCCTGGTGATGCTGTGCTGGTTGAGCTGGACTCCTTGCCTGGTGATGCTGTGCTGGTTGAGCTGCACTCCTTGCCTGGTGATGCTGTGCAGGTTGAGCTGGACTCCTTGCCTGGTGATGCTGTGCTGGTTGAGCTGGACTCCTTGCCTGGTGATGCTGTGCTGGTTGAGCTGCACTCCTTGCCTGGTGATGCTGTGCAGGTTGAGCTGGACTCCTTGCCTGGTGATGCTGTGCTGGTTGAGCTGAGCCGGGTCGGTGATATCCTCTGTGAATAATTCACACCTTGCTGGTTGTTGCTGCTGACTCCTTGCCTGGTGATGCCAGTGAGAGCGCGGGTCAGTATCAGTCTATTTTCCGAGCTACACCTGCAGTGATGCTGTGAGAACATGCTGTGCTGGTTGACAGCCGGGTCGGTGATATCCTCTGTGAATAATTCACACCTGCTGTTGTTCTGTGACCACTACACCTGAGGAGGAGAACACACACGCTAACACACATGCACACACACCATCCTCACACACACACACACCACGCTCACACACACACACACACACACCATCCTCACACACACACACACACGCCGTGCTGACACACTCCCAGGGGAAGGTGTGCTTGCTGTCTGGTGTGGGGGGGCTGTCCTCTGGGGTGTAGTCTTACCGGGGCAGGGCTCAGGTCCCAGCTGACACAGGTGCTCATGTGGCCCTGCCCCCCTAACCCTCCTGCCCTTCTGGGAGGGGGCTCCTCCAGGAGGAGGGTGCCCCCGGGTCCCCTGCACCCCTGCCCCTCTGCGAGGGGGTTCCTGTAATCACAGCTGCTGGGAGAACAGGCTGTCCGTCACAGTGCTCCTTAGCTGTGCTGGCGGACGTGAGGGCTGTGTTGTTGTTGAAGCTGTGCTCCGGGGGGGTGAGGCTGTGTGTGCGCGGCTCTCCTCTCCTCCCAGCTTTACTTCTGTATGCTGAACACTCCCAGGGTTATTATGGGGTTCTGATTCACTGCACCAGTGGCACGGCCTCTTTGTCTCTGTGTTTTTTCTCAGTAGTACTCTCTCTTTCAATTCCATGGGCTTTATTGGCATGGCAACAAACAATGGACTACATTGGTAAGAAATGTTCATATAGCCAATTAAGCAACAGAAATATTTATTATCTGGTCAAGAATATCTGTAGGTCATCTCAACCTCTTTCCCTCCTTCTGAATCTACCTCTCTCTCTCTCTCCCTCTCTCTCTCTCTCTCTCTCTCTCTCTCTCTCTCTCTCTCTCTCTCTCTCTCTTTCTCTCTCTCTCTCTCTCCCTCCCTCTCTCTCTCCCTCTCTCTCTTTCTCTCTCTCTAATCAGCGCCTTTCTCCGCCCACTAAACCGTACATTGTGAGCATTTTAACGCACAGTTGAATGGGCCTTCTTCTCTCTTTCTATCATGGATCCGCCACCAAAGTCAAAACAGCGATGACTGTTTGAAATGATCCTGATGCCAATATTTGTAATGTAGCAAAGAGTTTAACAAGTGCTGGAATGAAATGTGAATGCTGAGTCGGAGATTCAATGTATTCTTTGATTTCTTCCATTAACTGTAATATTGCATGGCTGCTTAATCTGTAACGCATAATGATTTAGTGTTCACTCAACTCAAAAAGTGATGTCCTTGTGGCAAAAATCCTTTGGCCTATGTCTTCGTCTTGCTTGGGTTAGTGCTGCCATTTCACCAGGAGGCATATGCGCATCCTGGTTTACGCCTGCTTTTAACAGGCGGAGAATTTTCACCGCAAAATAGAGGTGCACATTCACAGGCGGTTTTTGTACATATCGCGGAATACAAAATACGGCGCACTTTACGCATCCCCTCCCATTTGATGGGAAATTCCCACTGTCCCCTTGACCCTCCCGTGAATGCATAAGCATGACACGGAAAAGGCATCTGCTTGTTACAGTTTTGTATGTGTGTGTGTGTGTGTGTGTGTGTGTGTGTGTGTGTATATGTGTGTCTGAACAAACATTAAATACATTTTTATTATTGTTTTTCCTCTGCTTTCTCATTTTCTTTGAATACATGTGTATCTTGTCCTTGAAGAAGCGGTGTCCGTACTGGACGACAGGCTCTTTTTTCTCAGACAGACCCAGAACAGACTAAACACTGTGCACTGCTCCATCCTGCCAGCGCGCTTCCACAGAAGTACAAAGAAAAGCCTTTTAGGTTGTGTTAGTGTTGTAGAGGCCTTCAGTGGTGTTGAGGTTCAGGTCTTCTGGGTACCTTTCTCCTGCCACCCTTTGTGTGCTGGTCTCTGGCGATGGCGGGGGATCTCCTGTGGATGGATGAGTCCTCAGAGGGTGGCGATATCAGCCTGCCTGTTCTTCTTTGGGTCGATAGTTTGTTTTGAGGAAACTCCATGGGTCTCTTTGTTGGCTGTCTGACAAGCTAATCTGATGTTTTATTGGGAGAGAAGGAGGGGGAGGGAGAAGGAGAGGAAGAAGGGGAGAGGGAGGGAGGGATGGAAGGAGGGAGAGAGGGGGAGGGAGACAGGAAAGTGGAGGACAGATGAAGGAGGGGGGAAGCGAGAATCAATACATCTCGACTTCATCGCTGCGTAGAAAACGCCATCTGTGTTTGCTTTGAGCATCACACACACAAGAAACAAGCAGGAACACAGCTGAGATAGGTTTCACAAAACATTCTTTTGTTGATATTGAAAAGTATGAACATTCCTAGTCTAGAGATTTGACATCCGTAGTGAGGGATGTTGGAGTTGCAGAATTCGACTGTTTTGTTGTAAGATGAAGCTGCTGTTGGCTATCCCCAGCCCACCTCTGTCACTTTGATATTTCATGTATCCAGAGTTGTTCTAAGGTGCACAGGGAAGATGGGTTCCCCTTCATGACACCATATCATCAGTCAACAACGTCAATTGTAACAAAAATATTCTCAGAGAGACTGTCAGTGTATCAGCCAGTTGCAGCTGTAGAGAAAATACTTTCGGAGAAATCATTTCAACGCTTCAAACCCTTTTTTTCATCAACCCCTGAAACAGTTTGAGATCAATTATCTTCAAGAACGTTCCATATGTGAGACAGAGCAGAGGACACCGTGTGGTTTGTATACCCTCGGAAACAAATCTTCATTTCAAAGTTTCAAGATCATGTTCAAACTGAAAGAGTGGGTTTGCAAATGATAGTTCACACACCCACGCATACAATCTCCAAAGCACAGTCTGTAGAATCAGAATCAGAAAGGGTTTTAATTGCCATAAAAGTTTGCACAGACAAGGAATTTACTTTGGCAGGAGGGTGCATACATTCAACATATAGGAGTAAATCTTAAATAAGTGGTGTAAGTATAAACAAGTCTAACTATACTATACAAAAGGTGCAAAGTCTAATGAACTAATACTAAGAGGACAGGTATGTAGAATAAAATAATTATAAAGTATAAAATAGCTGTAGTGAATCAGTACAAATAGTCTGTATCGGTACTGGGTGGCTAGAATTTCAACAGATGTGTTACCCTAACCTTAAACTCTGAACAAAGTCACTGTTCGAGACAAAGCCAAAGCCTTAGTTCTCCTCCAGATTCTCCTGTCTGAGGCTTCTGCCCGTTTGCTTCCCAGACCCCCTGCGTCACCTTCAGCGCTAACCTGAGACCAGGCAAGCAGACAGGCGTTCTGCTGCAGACTGTGTCACTTGATGCCTTTATCGCCATTTTACTGCTTTGTCCTTCAGATCACGTTGTCTCTCTGCAGGGTGTTCTCCCGGACTGCAGCACTGTAAACTCGGATGCTAGCTAGCACGGCTAGCACAGTTAGCACAGCTAGCCCAGCTAGCACAGTTAGCACAGCTAGCACAGTTAGCACAGCTAGCATAGCTAGCACAGTTGGCACAGCTAGCCCAGGCAGTGGCGTCGACATGGGGGCAATGACTACCCTGGGCCTGAATTGTTATCTCATCACAGGGCCCAAAATTCTTTGTAGCTGCAAAACTGTGTGTAGAGATTAGGAAAGGAGGGGTGCTGTGAGGGACTGGGAGAGGGAGCAGGTGCTGTTAGGGACTAGGAGAGGGAGCAGGTGCTGTGAGGGACTGGGAGAGGGACCAGGTGTGAAAAACAGATACTGAAGAAAAATCTCCTTACCTGGATGGTTCAATAAAGTTGCATCACATTGTTTCTGAAGGACATGTACAAACGATGTTCTCCTTCTGGAGGTCATTATGAGACAGAAAGAGCTGGGTTGATGTATACACATGAAAGGCCTTTCTCTTGTCAAGGTGCTGATGAGAGATGAGCACTGGCATCTCCTGAGAGGGATTGTAGCTGGGCTCCCAGTGACGTCATGTTCAAGCGGGGCTGTACGTGACAGGGGAGGAACAATTAGCTGGACTCCACCACACACACACGGTCTGTCAGATTAAACACACACACACACACACACTCAGGCATGATGAAGTTGACTGCTCTACACACGCACTCTGCCTCAAAGGCAGTTTGCTACTTAAGCATGCTTCCTTACACCCAGTCTCAGACACACACACACACACACACATGCTGACGCCATACACACACTCACAACACAACTCATGCACTTAGCTCACATGTACTATAAAGGAGGTGGTTGTGCAGATTATTAAAGGAAGTTCAGTCTACAGCTTCAACAGCCCAGCCAACAGTTCTCTTTGATCCACCCATGATTGGCCAGGGCAGCTAAATGTTTTGGAAAAGATCTCACTCTTTCTCCACTCACACACACACACATTAACACACACACTAACACACACACTAACACATGCACACACACTCTCCCATCAACTTGCTGGTTAGAATGAGCCTGGCAGTCGAATCAGCATTATATAATGTGAAAGTGTCTATTGTGAAAATTACCAAGAGACTCCTTTAATGGCTGACGGATAATGAATAACACAAAAAAAGAGAAAAACAAATGACAGAAATCATTATCAGCAGAGCAGAGCAGTCCTGCAGGGAAAGAGCAGCTTGAGGAAAATCACAAGTCTATAAAAGTAGAAACCATTCTGGCTCCACACTGTGGTTCTGCTGCAGAGCAGAGCTGGTGGTGGTGCATTCAGACAGGCGGCTGACAGGATATCCCGGCTCTCCACCGTCACGTCTTTGCTGCTGATGAGTCATGCTACAGAGTAGGGGTTAGCTAAGCCCACTACACGGTTTGTTACACATGCACATCTGGGAAGTTGTCCTTGGAAACTGTTTGGAAAAGGGCATTCACTTTCCCAAAATGCTTGGCTGGTGATTGGATGAACCATCTGTCTATCACTTCAACCAAGACCTTAGGTGCCAGTAGTTCCTCATTGGACGGTTATCGGTCCAAACCACTGTGGTTCGGGCACAAACAAATAAGTTGGAGCTTGGTCTGATTGATTCTCACAAGGTTTGTCTACCTCTGAATCCTATCTCTCCCCCAGTCTTCTGCACACCCTGTACTGACTGTGTCTGGTCATGATGTGGCACTCAACCAACGCTAGTCACAGTGCATCCCATCTCAGACAGAGAGCATTGCATGAGCTACCCTCACATTCCTTCTCCTAGAAAACTCCCCCAGCGCTGGACATTGTGGCTAGCTGGCTGTAAGCGGTAGAACAAGGGGAGACGTTTGGAAAACAAGTTAACGCTTCATCTATTAGTGTCCCTGGTTTGAAGCTCTCAGAGCTGGGACTGCGCTGAGCTGGGGCGCTCAGGGACAGAGGGCCCTGCCAAGTCTCCCTTCACTGCTTCAAACGTTGAGGCAAATCACAGTCACGCTACAGCAGAGGACGATGGGACGGTGATGACACGTTAGAACTGAACTTGAACTGCCTCGTGTGGATGCTGAAACAGGTTTAAACCGCCTCCAGACAGCCTTGAACTAAGCTCAGCGCTGGGACAGGAACGTGGATGAATACAGAGACTGAGTGGTGATGATGAGGCGTAAATGTCTCTTTTATACAGACTGCATCTTGAGTCTTTGGTGCGTATTTTGTAGTTCTCTCGTATTGTTTGTGGACAAGGTGCTACTTTCCTGTTTTTGAACCACCAGGGGTCTGACCTGGTAGAATGCAGGTTGACTAACAGGCCAGGGAGCTTTCACTACACGACACATGCCGAGACAACGGTTATTCTGGGGGAGGGCAGCATTCAGAACTGAGAGCTGTGAATAGTAACGCATAACACAGGTGGGGGAGAGCTTCATGGAGTTAGTGTGGGTGTGTACGTTTGTTTGTGTATGTAAGTGTGTGTGTGTGTGTGTGTGTGTGTGTGTGTGTGTGTGTGTGTGGGTGTGTGTGTGTGTGTGTGTGTGGGTGTGGGTGTGGGTGTGGGTGTGGGTGTGGGTGTGTGTGTGTGACAGAGGCCTTCCCATCCAGGGTGCTCCACCCCTCCTGGTTCCCACAGCAGAGCCAGTGTGCCTGGGGAGGAGCTGGGAAAACATCTGCACGAACTCACACACAGACTCACACACACACGCCCACACACAGACATGCACCACACACACACAGACTCACACACACACACACAAACAGACTCACACACACACAGACTCACAAAGTTAGGGAGGGAGAACGTACCTGTTCTCTGCTGCTCATGGGCACAGCAGACTCCCAGAATATGATACATTCAATATTTGGTTTGGCAGATTTGGCTGTAGCGTCAAAGGATGCACTGTTAGGGAGGATGTTTTGAACCTGAAAAACGATCTTGGTTCAGGTTCACATCCTGATTCAACCCTCAGAAGAAAAACAGTCTAACTGAGTGTTGTTTTGGTCTGAGTTTCCTTGCATGCGTTTCTGTGTACTCTGTATGTCCCTGCTGGCCGGTGTGTGTGTGTGTGTGTGTGTGTGTGCGTGTAGGGGTGTGTGTTGGGGGGAGAGACTGGTAATGAGTTAGGATGTTCATATCGTAGCTTTAGTACACATTCTGACTGAATGACCCTCACATGAAAGGGATTGCTTACAAATTGCTCCATCAGATGTTCATCCTTCAATATCCTCTGAACATAAAGAAGGCTTTGTCTTTCAGCTTTCATGTGTGAAGATTTGAGATGAACAGGCCTCTCGTTCTCTCCTAAATACTGTGAGGCGACCTCTTCTGCTGCTCCTCTCACGTCATCACACTGATGAGGGCGCAGGTCAGGAGTCCGAGCCGGGGTTACCCCCAGGAGAGGACTGCTCCTGGGGGAGAGAGTGATACCCGTGCCCCTGGTTTCACCCTGGCCCAGGCCTCATCCCTCTCTCCCAGCCTGGACCTCCTCCAGAATCCACGCTGGATCACATAGCTCTCCTCTGCAGCCACAGTGACAGATTGTACGAGGCAAGTCAAATAAATATGGAGCACTTTGGAACTCAATGGGGTTTCAAATCATTGCTTTCTTCCTGAAATGACTCAGGAAAGATTAATGATTCAGGGAGGAAGAAACATTTTGAGAAAATTGTGATAATAATACTTTTAGAGACGCAATCCTTTTTTCCTTCACTCTCTCCCATATTCATTCATTCTCTCTCTCTCTCTCTCTCTCTCTCTCTCTCTTTTCTCTCTCTCTCTCTCTTTATTTCTGAATGCTCTTTTCTTTACACATGAAGAGAGAGAGATGAAGAGAAAGCAGAGGGAGGGGAGGAGAGGAGGGCGTCCCCAGTGCAGCCTGGCTATCTGGCAGAGGGTTGATATTGGACTCCAGTCAGCCTGTTATCAGGCTGCTGTGCCAGTGACCAGAGGGTCCTGGGGGGGAGGGGGGGCAGGGGGGGGTTCAGGCTGACGCAGGAGCCAGTGGGGGGCACCGCCATGTCCACTGGGACCCCTGACGCCTTCACAGATGAGAACCGGGGGAGGTGTGACACCAGAGCAGAGGGAACACGCAGATACACAAACCCACCAATGAATCACCGCATGGTGCCCTGATGTGGAGAGGATGTGGAGATTAAGTGTGTGTGTGTGTGTGTGTGGGGGGGGGGGGGGGGGTACTGTAGATACAGGTGTGTGTGTGTGTGTGTGAGGGAGGGAGGGAGGCTCAGGGGAGAGTGGAATAGTACTGGATGTTTGAGGGAGAGCAGCAAGCAAGGTGCAGCAAGGTGAAACCGAGTTCAGATGTAGATTTATGCAGATTGCATTTATATGCTCAGTCTTGCGTTACAGCGACAGGTAGACAACACAGAAAAGCACTGAGCGGTGGAGAGGTAGAAAGGATCTTGCCTTTCCTCCTGAAGCAGGCTGATCCGGATCTCCATTTCCCCTTCATCCTGCAGAATCTGTTTTTTCAGCCCACATTCATCTCTTCTGCCTGGTCCAACTCTTTGCTGCTGGGAGAGATGGGGAGAGGTGGGGAGAGGAGGGGAGAGATGGGGAGAGGAGGGGAGAGGTGGGGAGAGATGGGGAGAGGTGGGGAGAGGAGGGGAGAGGTGGGGAGAGGTGGGGAGAGGAGGGGAGAGATGGGGAGAGGTGGGGAGAGGTGGGGAGAGGAGGGGAGAGATGGGGAGAGGTGGGGAGAGGAGGGGAGAAGAGGGGAGAGGAGGGGAGAGGTGGGGAGAGGAGGGGAGAGGTGGGGAGAGGAGGGGAGAGGTGGGGAGAGGTGGGGAGAGGAGGGGAGAGGTGGGGAGAGGAGGGGAGAGGTGGGGAGAGGAGGGGAGAGATGGGGAGAGGTGGGGAGAGGTGGGGAGAGATGGGGAGAGGTGGGGAGAGGTGGGGGGAGATGGGGAGAAGAGGGGAGAGCTGGGAGAGGAGGGGAGAGATGGGGAGAGGAGGGGAGAGGTGGGGAGAGGAGGGGAGAGATGGGGAGAGATGGGGAGAGGAGGGGAGAGATGGGGAGAGATGGGGAGAGGTGGGGAGAGGTGGGGAGAGGAGGGGAAAGGAGGGGAGAGATGGGGAGAGATGGGGAGAGGAGGGGAGAGATGGGGAGAGATGGGGAGAGGAGGGGAGAGATGGGGAGAGATGGGGAGAGGTGGGGAGAGGTGGGGAGAGGAGGGGAAAGGAGGGGAGAGGTGGGGGAGATGGGGAGAGGAGGGGGGAGATTAGTCATGTTTTATTAATCCCACCAGAGCCCGTGGTGAACAGGAAGTCATTACTGTAAAACGATGGCGGCGTTGATGCTGTCAAAATAGTGATTAAGTATTTACTGATGAGTGGTGAGTTAGGGGTGTAGCACAAGCATTAACTCTGCCCTCATGTCTCTGTCTGCCTGTCTGCCTGTCTGCCTATCTGCCTGTCTGTCTCTCTCCCTCCTCTCTCTCCTCCTCTCTCCTCTCTCCCTGCTCTCTCTCTCTCCTCCTCACTCCTCTCCTCTGCTCCCTCCCCCTCTCTCATATCTCACGCCCCTCTCTCTCTCTTCTCTCTCTCTGATTGCTGCTACTGTCTGTGTGTGTGTGTTCTTGTGTGTGTGTGTGGTTGAGGATTGACTCAGTGATCTGTGTGTGCCTGTCAGCTGTCAGTTTCTGCTGGCCCGTGCTGCCAGGGTTCCTGTCCAGCTGCCAGCTGACTGCTCTCTTCCTGCCTGCTGAGGTAGCTACCCCCTCCCTCTCTCTCCCTCTCTCAATATCTCCCTCTTTCTCCCTCTCTTTCTATATCTCCCTCCCTTTCTCTCTCTCTCTTTCTATATCTCCCCTCTCTCTCTCTCTCTCTCTCTCTCTCTCTCTCTCTCTCTCTCTCTCTCTCTCTCTCTCTCTCTCTCCCTCTCTTTCTATATCTCCCCCCCCCTCTCTCTCTCTCCCCTCTCTCTCTACCTGTCAGTACTCCTCCAGTCAGACTGCGGCCTGTCTGCTCTGCTCTCCATCTCTGTTCAGACTGAAGCTGCAGACCAGTGATTTACCTTGTGTGACTCCTTAGACAGCCCTGTGCTTTATCAAGGAAACAAACAGACAACTAATATGCAGGATTAGTGTGTGTTCCTGGGGGACCTGGTGCTTGCGTCTCCTGGGTGGCGTGTCTCTGAGAGAAGGCAGACAGACAGACACACTGATGTTGTGATGGACGTCATCACACGGTCAACACTGCATGTGGAGCTGGCTTCACACCAGGAAACAAGACACATGAGCACATTTACAATCCACCTGCTGTTCACACTGATTCATGCACATAGGGCACTTTCCCTCCCTCCCTCCCCCCCTTCCCTCCCTCCCCCTCTCTCACTCTCTCTCTCTCTCTTTCTGTCTGCATATGGCTACCATCTGGTCGAGCAGCGTACAGTCCAGCACTGTGGTCCATGTGTACAGTATCACTGTTAACCCCTTACAGACACAAGATGACAATATAGTGACGATCTCTCAGAACATGACAGGAGAACATGACAGGAGAACATGACAGGAGAACACGACAGGAGAACATGACAGGAGAACATGACAGGAGAACATGACAGGAGAACATGACAGGAGAACACGACAGGAGAACACGTCAGGAGAACACGTCAGGAGAACGTGACAGGAGAACACGACAGCATTGAGGAAACATGAGGCTCTGAATCCCCTGTACTGTGGAGGACGTGGGGTTTCCTGTGTGTTGGTGTCAGACATAAGCAGTAGAACAGAACTTTCTTTATCGGTAGTCTCCATCACCCACATGATCTGATCGTGATGCCTCCGCTCGTTTGCTCTGCCCTCCTCCTCTCCCACCCTTCCACCCCTCCACCCTCCTCCCCTCCCTCCTCCCCTCCTGTCTCGTAGAGGCAGTAGAGGCAGTAGAGGCAGTAGAGAGTAGCCCGGGGTGTCCCGATGAGGCCAGCCTGCTCTGCTTTGCTCTCTGTCTAAAATAGATTTAAGTGCAGGGTAGCAGCCCTGCGGAGAACAGAGCACTTCCCTGCTCTGACATCTAGCAGCGTGGGAAACACACACACACACACTCTCTTACACGCACACACAGATAGGCACACACACTCACACACACACACTCTACACAGTACACTGTCAGGCTGTCAACCAGCCCAGAATATAGGTGACACTCAGAGACTCTGTGTGGTTAGGGTTAGGGTTAGGGTTAGATCATTGCTGTCCTGAAATACAGAAACAGAGTAAAGCTGCTGAATGCTGCTGAGCACGACAGTGTCGCTCCTGATGAGACCAGGGTCTGATGGGACCAGGGCCTGATGGGACCAGGGTCTGATGGGACCAGGGTGTGCTGGGACCAGGGCCTGATGGGACCAGGGTGTGCTGGGACCAGGGTGTGCTGGGACCAGGGTGTGCTGAGACCAGGGTCTGATGGGACCAGGGCCTGATGGGACCAGGGTCTGATGGGACCAGGGCCTGATGGGACCAGGGCCTGATGGGACCAGGGTGTGCTGAGACCAGGGTCTGATGGGACCAGGGCCTGATGGGACCAGGGTGTGCTGGGACCAGGGTGTGCTGGGACCAGGGCCTGATGGGACCAGGGTGTGCTGGGACCAGGGTGTGCTGGGACCAGGGTGTGCTGAGACCAGGGTCTGATGGGACCAGGGCCTGATGGGACCAGGGTCTGATGGGACCAGGGCCTGATGGGACCAGGGCCTGATGGGACCAGGGTGTGCTGAGACCAGGGTCTGATGGGACCAGGGCCTGATGGGACCAGGGTCTGATGGGACCAGGGTCTGATGGGACCAGGGTCTGATGGGACCAGGGCCTGATGGGACCAGGGCCTGATGGGACCAGGGCCTGATGGGACCAGGGTGTGCTGAGACCAGGGTCTGATGGGACCAGGGCCTGATGGGACCAGGGCCTGATGGGACCAGGGCCTGATGGGACCAGGGTCTGATGGGACCAGGGCCTGATGGGACCAGGGTCTGATGAGACCAGGGCCTGATGGGACCAGGGCCTGATGGGACCAGGGCCTGATGGGACCAGGGCCTGATGAGACCAGGGCCTGATGGGACCAGGGTCTGATGGGACCAGGGTCTGATGGGACCAGGGTCTGATGGGACCAGGGCCTGATGAGACCAGGGCCTGATGAGACCAGGGTCTGATGGGACCAGGGCCTGATGGGACCAGGGTCTGATGAGACCAGGGTCTGATGGGACCAGGGCCTGATGAGACCAGGGCCTGATGGGACCAGGGCCTGATGAGACCAGGGCCTGATGAGACCAGGGTCTGATGGGACCAGGGCCTGATGAGACCAGGGCCTGATGGGACCAGGGCCTGATGGGACCAGGGTGTGCTGAGACCAGGGCCTGATGGGACCAGGGCCTGATGGGACCAGGGCCTGATGGGACCAGGGTCTGATGGGACCAGGGCCTGATGGGACCAGGGCCTGATGGGACCAGGGCCTGATGGGACCAGGGTGTGCTGAGACCAGGGCCTGATGGGACCAGGGCCTGATGGGACCAGGGCCTGATGGGACCAGGGCCTGATGGGACCAGGGTCTGATGGGACCAGGGTCTGATGGGACCAGGGCCTGATGGGACCAGGGTGTGCTGAGACCAGGGCCTGATGGGACCAGGGCCTGATGGGACCAGGGCCTGATGGGACCAGGGTCTGATGGGACCAGGGTCTGATGGGACCAGGGCCTGATGGGACCAGGGTGTGCTGAGACCAGGGTCTGATGGGACCAGGGTCTGATGGGACCAGGGTCTGATGGGACCAGGGCCTGATGGGACCAGGGCCTGATGGGACCAGGGCCTGATGGGACCAGGGTCTGATGAGACCAGGGCCTGATGGGACCAGGGCCTGATGGGACCAGGGCCTGATGGGACCAGGGTCTGATGGGACCAGGGCCTGATGGGACCAGGGTCTGATGGGACCAGGGTCTGATGGGACCAGGGCCTGATGAGACCAGGGCCTGATGAGACCAGGGTCTGATGGGACCAGGGCCTGATGGGACCAGGGTCTGATGAGACCAGGGTCTGATGGGACCAGGGCCTGATGAGACCAGGGCCTGATGGGACCAGGGCCTGATGAGACCAGGGCCTGATGAGACCAGGGCCTGATGGGACCAGGGTCTGATGGGACCAGGGCCTGATGAGACCAGGGCCTGATGGGACCAGGGTGTGCTGAGACCAGGGCCTGATGGGACCAGGGTCTGATGGGACCAGGGTGTGATGGGACCAGGGTCTGATGAGACCAGGGCCTGATGGGACCAGGGTCTGATGGGACCAGGGTCTGATGGGACCAGGGTCTGATGGGACCAGGGCCTGATGGGACCAGGGTCTGATGGGACCAGGGTCTGATGGGACCAGGGCCTGATGAGACCAGGGCCTGATGAGACCAGGGCCTGATGGGACCAGGGTCTGATGGGACCAGGGTCTGATGGGACCAGGGTCTGATGGGACCAGGGCCTGATGGGACCAGGGTCTGATGGGACCAGGGTGTGCTGGGACCAGGGCCTGATGGGACCAGGGTGTGCTGGGACCAGGGTGTGCTGGGACCAGGGTGTGCTGAGACCAGGGTCTGATGGGACCAGGGCCTGATGGGACCAGGGTCTGATGGGACCAGGGCCTGATGGGACCAGGGCCTGATGGGACCAGGGTGTGCTGAGACCAGGGTCTGATGGGACCAGGGCCTGATGGGACCAGGGTGTGCTGGGACCAGGGTGTGCTGGGACCAGGGCCTGATGGGACCAGGGTGTGCTGGGACCAGGGTGTGCTGGGACCAGGGTGTGCTGAGACCAGGGTCTGATGGGACCAGGGCCTGATGGGACCAGGGTCTGATGGGACCAGGGCCTGATGGGACCAGGGCCTGATGGGACCAGGGTGTGCTGAGACCAGGGTCTGATGGGACCAGGGCCTGATGGGACCAGGGTCTGATGGGACCAGGGTCTGATGGGACCAGGGCCTGATGGGACCAGGGCCTGATGGGACCAGGGTGTGCTGAGACCAGGGTCTGATGGGACCAGGGCCTGATGGGACCAGGGCCTGATGGGACCAGGGCCTGATGGGACCAGGGTCTGATGGGACCAGGGCCTGATGGGACCAGGGTCTGATGAGACCAGGGCCTGATGGGACCAGGGCCTGATGGGACCAGGGCCTGATGGGACCAGGGCCTGATGAGACCAGGGCCTGATGGGACCAGGGTCTGATGGGACCAGGGTCTGATGGGACCAGGGTCTGATGGGACCAGGGCCTGATGAGACCAGGGCCTGATGAGACCAGGGTCTGATGGGACCAGGGCCTGATGGGACCAGGGTCTGATGAGACCAGGGTCTGATGGGACCAGGGCCTGATGAGACCAGGGCCTGATGGGACCAGGGCCTGATGAGACCAGGGCCTGATGAGACCAGGGTCTGATGGGACCAGGGCCTGATGAGACCAGGGCCTGATGGGACCAGGGCCTGATGGGACCAGGGTGTGCTGAGACCAGGGCCTGATGGGACCAGGGCCTGATGGGACCAGGGCCTGATGGGACCAGGGTCTGATGGGACCAGGGCCTGATGGGACCAGGGCCTGATGGGACCAGGGCCTGATGGGACCAGGGTGTGCTGAGACCAGGGCCTGATGGGACCAGGGCCTGATGGGACCAGGGCCTGATGGGACCAGGGCCTGATGGGACCAGGGTCTGATGGGACCAGGGTCTGATGGGACCAGGGCCTGATGGGACCAGGGTGTGCTGAGACCAGGGCCTGATGGGACCAGGGCCTGATGGGACCAGGGCCTGATGGGACCAGGGTCTGATGGGACCAGGGTCTGATGGGACCAGGGCCTGATGGGACCAGGGTGTGCTGAGACCAGGGTCTGATGGGACCAGGGTCTGATGGGACCAGGGTCTGATGGGACCAGGGCCTGATGGGACCAGGGCCTGATGGGACCAGGGCCTGATGGGACCAGGGTCTGATGAGACCAGGGCCTGATGGGACCAGGGCCTGATGGGACCAGGGCCTGATGGGACCAGGGTCTGATGGGACCAGGGCCTGATGGGACCAGGGTCTGATGGGACCAGGGTCTGATGGGACCAGGGCCTGATGAGACCAGGGCCTGATGAGACCAGGGTCTGATGGGACCAGGGCCTGATGGGACCAGGGTCTGATGAGACCAGGGTCTGATGGGACCAGGGCCTGATGAGACCAGGGCCTGATGGGACCAGGGCCTGATGAGACCAGGGCCTGATGAGACCAGGGCCTGATGGGACCAGGGTCTGATGGGACCAGGGCCTGATGAGACCAGGGCCTGATGGGACCAGGGTGTGCTGAGACCAGGGCCTGATGGGACCAGGGTCTGATGGGACCAGGGTGTGATGGGACCAGGGTCTGATGAGACCAGGGCCTGATGGGACCAGGGTCTGATGGGACCAGGGTCTGATGGGACCAGGGTCTGATGGGACCAGGGCCTGATGGGACCAGGGTCTGATGGGACCAGGGTCTGATGGGACCAGGGCCTGATGAGACCAGGGCCTGATGAGACCAGGGCCTGATGGGACCAGGGTCTGATGGGACCAGGGTCTGATGGGACCAGGGTCTGATGGGACCAGGGCCTGATGAGACCAGGGCCTGATGAGACCAGGGTCTGATGGGACCAGGGCCTGATGGGACCAGGGTCTGATGAGACCAGGGTCTGATGGGACCAGGGCCTGATGAGACCAGGGCCTGATGGGACCAGGGCCTGATGAGACCAGGGCCTGATGAGACCAGGGTCTGATGGGACCAGGGCCTGATGAGACCAGGGCCTGATGGGACCAGGGCCTGATGGGACCAGGGTGTGCTGAGACCAGGGCCTGATGGGACCAGGGCCTGATGGGACCAGGGCCTGATGGGACCAGGGTCTGATGGGACCAGGGCCTGATGGGACCAGGGCCTGATGGGACCAGGGCCTGATGGGACCAGGGTGTGCTGAGACCAGGGCCTGATGGGACCAGGGCCTGATGGGACCAGGGCCTGATGGGACCAGGGCCTGATGGGACCAGGGTCTGATGGGACCAGGGTCTGATGGGACCAGGGCCTGATGGGACCAGGGTGTGCTGAGACCAGGGCCTGATGGGACCAGGGCCTGATGGGACCAGGGCCTGATGGGACCAGGGCCTGATGGGACCAGGGTCTGATGGGACCAGGGTCTGATGGGACCAGGGCCTGATGGGACCAGGGTGTGCTGAGACCAGGGTCTGATGGGACCAGGGTCTGATGGGACCAGGGTCTGATGGGACCAGGGCCTGATGGGACCAGGGCCTGATGGGACCAGGGCCTGATGGGACCAGGGTCTGATGAGACCAGGGCCTGATGGGACCAGGGCCTGATGGGACCAGGGCCTGATGGGACCAGGGTCTGATGGGACCAGGGCCTGATGAGACCAGGGTCTGATGGGACCAGGGCCTGATGGGACCAGGGCCTGATGAGACCAGGGCCTGATGGGACCAGGGTCTGATGGGACCAGGGCCTGATGGGACCAGGGTCTGATGAGACCAGGGTCTGATGGGACCAGGGCCTGATGAGACCAGGGCCTGATGGGACCAGGGCCTGATGAGACCAGGGCCTGATGAGACCAGGGTCTGATGGGACCAGGGCCTGATGAGACCAGGGCCTGATGGGACCAGGGCCTGATGGGACCAGGGTGTGCTGAGACCAGGGCCTGATGGGACCAGGGCCTGATGGGACCAGGGCCTGATGGGACCAGGGTCTGATGGGACCAGGGCCTGATGGACCAGGGCCTGATGGGACCAGGGCCTGATGGGACCAGGGTGTGCTGAGACCAGGCCTGATGGGACCAGGGCCTGATGGGACCAGGGCCTGATGGGACCAGGGCCTGATGGGACCAGGGTCTGATGGGACCCTGATGGGACCAGGGCCTGATGAGACCAGGGCCTGATGAGACCAGGGCCTGATGGGACCAGGGTCTGATGAGACCAGGGCCTGATGGGACCAGGGTCTGATGGGACCAGGGTCTGATGGGACCAGGGCCTGATGGGACCAGGGCCTGATGAGACCAGGGCCTGATGGGACCAGGGCCTGATGGGACCAGGGCCTGATGAGACCAGGGCCTGATGGGACCAGGGCCTGATGGGACCAGGGCCTGATGAGACCAGGGCCTGATGAGACCAGGGCCTGATGGGACCAGGGTCTGATGAGACCAGGGCCTGATGAGACCAGGGCCTGATGGGACCAGGGCCTGATGGGACCAGGGCCTGATGAGACCAGGGCCTGATGGGACCAGGGCCTGATGGGACCAGGGTCTGATGGGACCAGGGCCTGATGAGACCAGGGCCTGATGGGACCAGGGCCTGATGGGACCAGGGCCTGATGAGACCAGGGCCTGATGGGACCAGGGCCTGATGGGACCAGGGCCTGATGAGACCAGGGTGTGCTGGGACCAGGGCCTGATGGGACCAGGGTCTGATGGGACCAGGGTGTGCTGAGACCAGGGTGTGCTGAGACCAGGGCCTGATGAGACCAGGGTCTGATGGGACCAGGGCCTGATGAGACCAGGGCCTGATGGGACCAGGGTCTGATGGGACCAGGGCCTGATGAGACCAGGGCCTGATGAGACCAGGGTGTGCTGAGACCAGGGCCTGATGGGACCAGGGTCTGATGGGACCAGGGCCTGATGGGACCAGGGCCTGATGGGACCAGGGTCTGATGGGACCAGGGCCTGATGGGACCAGGGCCTGATGGGACCAGGGCCTGATGGGACCAGGGTGTGCTGAGACCAGGGTGTGCTGAGACCAGGGCCTGATGGGACCAGGGTCTGATGAGACCAGGGCCTGATGGGACCAGGGTCTGATGAGACCAGGGCCTGATGGGACCAGGGCCTGATGGGACCAGGGTCTGATGAGACCAGGGTCTGATGGGACCAGGGTCTGATGGGACCAGGGCCTGATGGGACCAGGGTCTGATGAGACCAGGGCCTGATGGGACCAGGGGTCTGATGAGACCAGGGCCTGATGGGACCAGGGCCTGATGGGACCAGGGCCTGATGGGACCAGGGTCTGATGGGACCAGGGCCTGATGGGACCAGGGTGTGCTGAGACCAGGGCCTGATGGGACCAGGGTGTGCTGAGACCAGGGCCTGATGGGACCAGGGTCTGATGGGACCAGGGCCTGATGAGACCAGGGCCTGATGGGACCAGGGCCTGATGGGACCAGGGTCTGATGGGACCAGGGCCTGATGAGACCAGGGCCTGATGGGACCAGGGCCTGATGGGACCAGGGCCTGATGAGACCAGGGCCTGATGGGACCAGGGCCTGATGGGACCAGGGCCTGATGAGACCAGGGTGTGCTGGGACCAGGGCCTGATGGGACCAGGGTCTGATGGGACCAGGGTGTGCTGAGACCAGGGTGTGCTGAGACCAGGGCCTGATGAGACCAGGGTCTGATGGGACCAGGGCCTGATGAGACCAGGGCCTGATGGGACCAGGGTCTGATGGGACCAGGGCCTGATGAGACCAGGGCCTGATGAGACCAGGGTGTGCTGAGACCAGGGCCTGATGGGACCAGGGCCTGATGGGACCAGGGTCTGATGGGACCAGGGTGTGCTGAGACCAGGGCCTGATGGGACCAGGGCCTGATGAGACCAGGGCCTGATGAGACCAGGGCCTGATGGGACCAGGGTCTGATGAGACCAGGGCCTGATGAGACCAGGGCCTGATGGGACCAGGGTCTGATGAGACCAGGGCCTGATGAGACCAGGGCCTGATGGGACCAGGGTCTGATGGGACCAGGGCCTGATGAGACCAGGGTGTGCTGAGACCAGGGCCTGATGAGACCAGGGTCTGATGGGACCAGGGTCTGATGGGACCAGGGCCTGATGGGACCATGGGACCAGGGCCTGATGAGACCAGGGCCTGATGAGACCAGGGCCTGATGGGACCAGGGTGTGCTGAGACCAGGGCCTGATGAGACCAGGGCCTGATGAGACCAGGGGGCCTGATGGGACCAGGGCGTGCTGGGGACCAGGGTGTGCTGGGACCAGGGCCTTTCATCACTTTCCTCTTAGTGAGAAGGGCTTGTCGGAGGATCTCTCTCTCTCTTCTTTATCCCTCTGTCTTTCTCTCTCTCTCTCTCACTCTCTCTATCTCTCACTCTCTCTCTCTCTCTCTCTCTCCTCTCTCTCTCTCTCTCTCTCTCTCTCTCTCTCTCTCTCTCTCTATCTCTCTCTCTCTATCTCTCTCTCTCTGTCTCTCTCTTTCTCTCTCTCTCCCTCCATTCTTCCCTCCTGACTCCTGATGATAGTTTGGCCCTCTGCCACTTGGCCCAGGCATGGAAGTAGGATTAACAGTAACAGCTTCATGGATCAAGTGATCCAGGTCTGTACTGCAGAGGGCAGGGGTAGTGTAACCGCTCTCTGTGTCCTGGTGGTCTGTACTGCAGAGGGCAGGGGTAGCTCCACAGAGAGCTGGGTGCTGGTGGTCTGTACTGCAGAGGACAGGGGTAGTTCCACAGAGAGCTGGGTGCTGGTGGTCTGTACTGCAGAGGGCAGGGGTAGTTCCACAGAGAGCTGGGTGCTGGTGGTCTGTACTGCAGAGGACAGGGGTAGTTCCACAGAGAGCTGGGTGCTGGTGGTCTGTACTGCAGAGGGCAGGGGTAGTTCCACAGAGAGCTGGGTGCTGGTGGTCTGTACTGCAGAGGGCAGGGGTAGTTCCACAGAGAGCTGGGTGCTGGTGGTCTCCTAACAGCCTGACTGGAGACTCCAGACATGAAGATGTGGAGGGTCTGAATGAGACCCCCATGCATGGGCAGAAACCCCCCATATATCACTGTAAACATAACTCAGTCATTTCAAGATTAATTGTATGCAGTGAAGGGACTGATTATAGACACATAAGCCTTTTAACGTAGCTCACGTTTGGTGCCCCCCCTCCCCCTCCTTAGCAGGAGAAGACAGAAAGAGAGAGAGTGTGAGTAAGAGAGAGAGAGAGAGAGAGAGAGAGAGAGAGAGAGAGAGAGAGTCACCTTGCCTGGGACCAACCCTGGGAGCAGCCTGACTGTCAGCTTGCTCTACAGCGCTGTCCTAGCACAGACACCCACACGCACACTAAGGTCAGGGGTCCGGTGTGTGAAATGTCTTGTGTGTGTGTAATGGCCTGATCTCACGCTCTCAGCTGTCCTGTTGATGACTGCATCACTTGGCATCATCGGGGACGTTTCAACATCAGGACGCTGGACATAAACAGGCATCATAACTGTTCAGCCATCGTGGATTACCACCTCATAGAGTTAGCAGATCAAAGCCCCCTCAGGGTAATAAAGATTTCATTCATTCATAGAGTTTGGTGCGCGGCCAGCCTACACGCTCCGGTCCACACACGCTCAGAGAGGACGCAGCAGAACGGCTGGCTTCAGAACCAACACTGTGCTTCTCAGGAGTCTTGACTTTGGACTGTACCTTGGGCTCAGCTGTGTGAACAGCTTTCCTGGCTTCCAACCTGCTCCAGTGATCCAGACCCTCTGAAATCCTGTGTGAAGTCTCTCCAGAAGACCTCAGACCAGGGTGGTGACTGAAGGACAGCCAAGGAGAAGCAGTCGGAGGGATGGAGGGATTCCTAGGGATTTGGAGAAAGCAAAGAGCGGAAGGAGGAGAAGGCTTCATAGCAATCTCCCCAGGAAGAGAGTGTTGTCTCATGGCTAGCAGCAGATCCTCCTCTACGCTCCTCAATTCTTCCCCTCCCTTCTCCTTTATATATCTGTGTGTTTGAGGGGTGTGTTTGAGGGAGTGTGTGTGTGTTTGAGGATGTTTGTGTGGGTGTGTTTGAGGATGTGTGTGTGTGTGTGTTTGAGGATGTGTGTGTGTGGATAGAGAGATGCCAGGCTTCTCTCCTGCTGCTCGTAATGCTTACAGCTGCATTCCTGCCACAGCAAACCCAGCAGCCAGGCCTGAGAGCACATGAAAGTCTCAGAGACCTCCTCCTGCTGGAGAAAGCTGCTTCCTTCTCTGGTAAACATCAGGGGGAGGACATGGTTTCACTGCTCTGGCTCCTGGAGGACACGGTTTTGGGGGGGAGGGAGGGAGGGAGGGAGGGAGGGAGGGAGGGAAGGAAGGAAGGAAGGAAGGAAGGAAGGAAGGAAGGAAGGAAGGAGGGAGGGAGGGAGGGAGGGAGGGAGGGAAGGAGGGAGGGAGGGAGGGAGGGAGGGAGGGAGGGAGGGAGGGAGGGAGGGGAGGGAGGGAGGGAGGGAGGGAGGGACGGAGGGAGGGAGGGATGGGGAGGGAGGGAGGGAGGGAGAATGCACCACAGATTACCTTTCCTACCGACCGCCCACTGGCCTTCATCTCCATGGTGATTGCTTATCGGTTCTTGTGTTGTCTAAACTAAGAGGTGTTACGCTGGGACGAGCAGCCAGACAGCAGCACCCACAGTTCCTCTGGACATCACCAGCTAGTCAGCCTCCATCACGACCAGCTAGTCAGCCTCCCTCACGACCAGCTAGTCAGCCTCCATCACGACCAGCTAGTCAGCCTCCATCACGACCAGCTAGTCAGCCTCCATCACGACCAGCTAGTCAGCCTCCATCACGACCAGCTAGTCAGCCTCCATCAGGACCAGCTAGTCAGCCTCCCTGACGACCAGCTAGTCAGCCTCCATCACGACCAGCTAGTCAGCCTCCATCACGACCAGCTAGTCAGCCTCCCTGACGACCAGCTAGTCAGCCTCCATCACGACCAGCTAGTCAGCCTCCATCACGACCAGCTAGTCAGCCTCCATCAGGACCAGCTAGTCAGCCTCCCTGACGACCAGCTAGTCAGCCTTCATCATGACCAGCTAGTCAGCCTCCCTGACGACCAGCTAGTCAGCCTCCCTCACGACCAGCTAGTCAGCCTCCCTCACGACCAGCTAGTCAGCCTCCCTCACGACCAGCTAGTCAGCCTCCCTCACGACCAGCTAGTCAGCCTCCCTCACGACCAGCTAGTCAGCCTCCATCACGACCAGCTAGTCAGCCTCCATCACGACCAGCTAGTCAGCCTCCCTCATGACCAGCTAGTCAGCCTCCCTCACGACCAGCTAGTCAGCCTCCATCACGACCAGCTAGTCAGCCTCCATCAGGACCAGCTAGTCAGCCTCCATCACGACCAGCTAGTCAGCCTCCGTCACGAACAGCTAATCAGCCTCCCTGACGACCAGCTAGTCAGCCTCCATCAAGACCAGCTAGTCAGCCTCCATCATGACCAGCTAGTCAGCCTCCATCAGGACCAGCTAGTCAGCCTCCCTGACGACCAGCTAATCAGCCTCCATCACGACCAGCTAGTCAGCCTCCCTGACGACCAGCTAGTCAGCCTCCATCACGACCAGCTAGTCAGCCTCCATCACGACTGAAACCTGAAACAACACGTTCTTCCCAACTATTCTTCTAATACTGTATTTTGCATTTATTAACTTTTTGTCCACCATTTTCAACCTCGCACTACTCGTTTCTGCATCATCAGCCCAAAACAGCTTTCCTGATGGTGAGAACATCCCTGGCAGCTAAGCTGTTTCTGACAGTGACCAGGTCTAAGAGCAGAGAGCAGGGCAGCAGAGGTCGTCACAAGCCGCTGGTTTTCCAGACACTCAGACAAGCTGCCACCTTCTCTGCTGCCTGTGGCACCTTCATGGAATCAGCAGCGTTTAAACAGAGAGAGCTTCTAACAACCC
This sequence comes from Hypomesus transpacificus, assembly GCF_021917145.1. Taxonomy (NCBI): domain Eukaryota; kingdom Metazoa; phylum Chordata; class Actinopteri; order Osmeriformes; family Osmeridae; genus Hypomesus; species Hypomesus transpacificus. The sequence continues at coordinate 10,273,223 of NC_061073.1, forward strand.
GTCTTATTTCCCCGTTAACCTTTGACTAACGGGGGCCAGAGCAGGCCAGCTAATCATCTGTTATTAGCATGAGTGGGGACCTTCTGTCTGGAGGCTGTGTGTCACTGCCTTTGGCTCAGCACCAAGAGCCCAAGATCAAGAGGTCACACATTCAAATCCTATTATTATCATGAATTAGACTAGTGAAAGGTTAGACTAGTGAAAGGGGCTGTAAGGATTTGTTCATGTCTCTCGTCTTCCACTGGCTCATGTAAACAGTAAACAGTTACACAGTCTGTGATCGACTGGGCCTGGCCTGGCTTGTTCCCTGTACTGCTGGCAGAGGCAGACCCCTGACACCAGGACAACACCGTCCTGTACGCTTGGCCAAGATGGCTGCCTTCCTGCCCTGGTCTCACTGGACAGACAGCAGGGAACTCTGGGTGACTTTCAACCATCAAAACCACAGTGGTGATGATTTTCGTAAGACATTCTGTGATTACTAACAGTCTATTTCCCCCCCCCCCCCTGCCCTCTCCCCCCCCCCTCCTCCAGGAGTGCTGAGCCTACCAGAGAGCCTGACCCTCCACAGAGACCAGCGTCCAGGCAACAGTTCAGAGGGACACGCCTACAGCCAATCAGAGCTGCGCTCTGTAGAACAGTGCCTGCTGACCACACGAGTGGGAAGCATCTCCGAACTGAGTGAGTCATCTGTACATGTGCGAGTCTGTATGTGTGTGTGTCTCTCTCTCTCTCTCTCTCTCTGTCTCTCTGTCTCTCTCTCTCTCTGTCTCTCTCTCTCCCTCTCTCTCTTCCTAACACGTCATGATCCTCTCTTGTCATAAGCGTCGACAGGCTATTGTATCCCCCGCTGGTCTGTGATGTCATCAGTGTGTCATCAGTGTGTCATCAGTGATGTCATCAGGGATGTCATCAGTGTGTCATCAGTGTGTCATCAGTGTGTCATCAGTGATGTCATCAGTGTGTCATCAGTGTGTCATCAGTGTGTCATCAGTGTGTCATCAGTGATGTCATCAGGGATGTCATCAGTGTGTCATCAGTGATGTCATCAGTGTGTCGTCAGTGTGTCGTCAGTGTGTCGTCAGTGTGTCGTCAGTGTGTCATCAGTGTGTCGTCAGTGTGTCATCAGTGATGTCATCAGTGTGTCGTCAGTGTGTCGTCAGTGTGTCATCAGTGTGTCATCAGTGTGTCATCAGTGATGTCATCAGTGTGTCATCAGTGATGTCATCAGGGATGTCATCAGTGTTTCGTCAGTGTGTCGTCAGTGTGTCGTCAGTGTGTAAACAGTCATCACCAGAACACACACTGCTCCAGTGATTAACACGCTGTATTAGCTGTCACTGGGTCATCTCTCCCAGACCCAGGGGGATCACAGCAAACCCCCTCCTCTGTGAGCGCTCTGAGGGGACAGAAATCAGGAAGGCTGTCCTCCCTACCCAACACTGTGTGAGGCCTGGGAGGGTTGGTGCTGAGGTTCAGTCTGCAAAGATGAATAATCGAGAAAAGCCGAAAAGCCAACAGTGTCTACATTATCCGAGGTGAAGTGCAGAAGTAAAGCACAGCGAGGAAGGAAGAGAGAGGAAGATGAAGAGAGAGAGAGACAGAGAGAGAGGAAGATGGACAGAGGAAGATGGAGAGAGGAAGGAGAGAGAGAGAGGAAGAAGAGAGAGAGGAAAGAGAGAAAGAGGAAAGAGAGAGAGAGGGGAAGGAGGAGAGAAAGAGAGGAAGATGTAGAGAGGCAGATTGTGACAGTCTGGCTGAGGAGGACAAACAGAGAGAGAGACAGACAGACATGCTGCAGACAGAAGGAACAGATCATCTTACTAACTCAAGCCGTCCCCCGCCTCAGCACAGCCTGTTACTTCCCCAGATGGAGCATCTATAAAGGCATTTGGGCTCTCGTTCATAAACCTTCTGATTTCACTCTTTGTCCGTTTTGACTCACTGCTTGCCAGTTAAATGCCAGATTAGCATATTTGAAATGGCATTCTCTGAAGGAGGGCTGTGGATGTCAGCTCTGATCCATCTCTCCATCCCTCTCTCCCTCCACCTCTCCATCCCTCTCTCTCTCCCTCTCTCCATCTCTCCATCCCTCTTTCCCTCCACCTCTCCATCCCTCTCCCCCTCCATCTCTCCATCCATCCCTCCATCCCTCTCTCCCTCCATTTCTCCCTCCATCTTTCCATCCCTCTCTCCCTCCACCTCTCCATCCCTCTCTCCCTCCATCTCTCCATCCATCTCTCCATCCCTCTCTCCCTCCATTTCTCCCTCCATCTTTCCATCCCTCTCTCACTCCATCTCTCCATCTGTCTCTCCCTCCACCTCTCCATCCCTCTCTCCCTCCATCTCTCCCTCTGTCTGTTTCCAGACTGCATGTGACCCTCACAAAACATCTGCAAGGAAAGGAAACAAAGAGAAACCATCCTGACCACCGCCTAGCTAAGCTCTGATTGGTTGGTTTCCACGTAGGGTCCAGGCTTTAGTGTTGATGTTATATAATTACTGCAAACAGCCTAATGATTGTTCAGAAAACAATTGGGAAACTAAAAGGGGTCAGATTGATGTAATTAGCAGCAGCTTAGCAGCAGCTTAGTGGGCTGCTTCAGTGTGATAGTCAGGGCCAGGCCCAGCTCACTGCACAACCAGCCCTCAGAGCACGGGCACCTCAACAGAGAAGACACCTGCTAAAGAGCACCTGCTAAAGAGCACCTGCTAAACAGGTGAGAAGAGCCCTCACAGTGCCAACTCTGCAGTAAATCTAAACCAAATTGATAAATAAGCAAAGTTGAGCAGACTGAACCCTCAGAGTCTCCCTGCCTCGCCTGTCTCCCTGCCCTCGCTTGTCTCCCTGCCTTCGCCTGTCTCCCTGCCTTGCCTGTCTCCCTGCCTTACCTGTCTCCCTGCCCTTGCCCGTCTCCCTGCCCTCGCCTGTCTCCCTGCCCTCGCCTGTCTCCCTGCCTTACCTGTCTCCCTGCCTTACCTGTCTCCCTGCCCTTGCCCGTCTCCCTGCCCTCGCCTGTCTCCCTGCCTTGCCTGTCTCCCTGCCTCACCTGTCTCTCTGCCCTCGCCTGTCTCCCTGCCTTACCTGTCTCCCTGCCTTACCTGTCTCCCTGCCTTACCTGTCTCCCTGCCCTTGCCCATCTCCCTGCCCTCGCCTGTCTCCCTGCCTTGCCTGTCTCCCTGCCTTACCTGTCTCCCTGCCTTACCTGTCTCCCTGCCCTCACCTGTCTCTCTGCCCTCGCCTGTCTCCCTGCCTTACCTGTCTCCCTGCCTTACCTGTCTCCCTGCCTTACCTGTCTCCCTGCCCTTGCCCGTCTCCCTGCCCTCGCCCATCTCCCTGCCCTCGCCTGTCTCCCTGCCTTGCCTGTCTCCCTGCCTTACCTGTCTCCCTGCCTTACCTGTCTCCCTGCCTTACCTGTCTCCCTGCCCTCACCTGTCTCCCTACCCTTGCCCGTCTCCCTGCCTCGCCTGTCTCCCTGCCCTCGCTTGACTCCCTGCCCTCGCCTGTCTCCCTGCCATCCCCTGTCTCCCTGCCTTACCTGTCTCCCTGCCTCGCCTGTCTCCCTGCCATCCCCTGTCTCCGGTCTCTGGTGCTGCAGACAATGGGGCCTGGTAGGATGAGATATTGATTAACAGCTTGAATCTCTTAATGAAAAGACTATTGATGTTCTCCTTTCTCTTTGAAGCCCCCTCCTCAACTCCTCTCTTCCTGCCTTCCCCCTTCAGCCTCAAAGGATACAGAAAGGTCCAGAAAGGTCGTACCACTGAGGGAGAGGGGGGGAGACTTCCCTCAGGATACCAGAGAAGGGTTTCTGTCTCGGCTGGTGTTCCCTGCAGCTGATTGGTCCCTGTCTCCATGACAACACAGAGACTCACAATCATCACTCAGATCCTGAGCCACCCATTCAAAATGCAATATTTGGTTTAGTCAATAGTAGGAGAGTCAAGAGAATATTCATGTTTCATTCTTGAGACAGATTCAGAGTGCTGATATAGAGTGGAAGGATCACTGCATGGTGGGAGAAAGAGAGAGAGAGGTGTGGGCTCATGAACATGCATGACTCCTAGAGTGGAGCTGTGCTGTGTGTTGCTGTGGGGGGGGGGGGGGGCGTGAACCCTGGCTGTCTGGCCTGGCTGGCCGTGCAGAGCTGCAGATGTGCTGTGACACACAGAGTGTGGGGGCTGGTGAGGACAGAGAGAGAGGCCACACTGTCATCTGCTTTACAGGATGTTCCCAAAATATCCCCTTTCTCTCTCTCCTCTGTTTGTGCGTGTGTATGTATGTATGTGTGTGTGTATGTGTGTATGTATGTGTGTGTGTGTGTGTGTGTCATGCAGGTGACCTAGTGTCGAGGGCCATGCACCACCTGCAGCCCCTGCAGGTGAAGGTGCACAGCAATAGCACTCCTCACCACCAGGGGAGCTGTGGGGTTCACTGGGACCCCGAGGCGCTCTACACCCTCTGCTACTTCATGCACTGCCCCCCACATGGAGTGGGAGAACCCCAACGTGGAACCTTCCAAGGTCACCCTGCAGACGGAGAGGTGAGAACCTCCTGATCCCCCAAGCGACCAGGAACGGGCGAGGCCCTCCAGCAGACTGTTAGATCAGGCTGGAATCTAACGGCCTCAGTCATTCACTAGAGGAAGCACTCACTACACTGCCCAGCCCCCCTGCTGGTGCCTGAGGGGGGGGGGTTATAGAGAGGCTTGTGATTGGTTGCTGTGGGTCTGTAGACAGCAGAGAGCGAGCTGGAGGGTGGGGCTGTTGGAAGGGACACTCACATGTACTGGTGTCAGTGACGCCAGTGGTTCGATGGCAGCTGTTGTGTTGATGTATGGCAGCCTTGTTTCAAAAGGTTACGTAACGTTTCCATAGTGTCGATTCAAAACACTCTGGCTCCAACCAGGGCACACACACACCTCCCTGACACACACACGCACACACACACACTCCTCCCTCTCCACACACAAACAAACTAAATCTTTTGACAAATTAGCTGTCCATGTGTATTTGCAATTTGTGTTTTTTGGGATATGAGAGAGCGGTAAAAGAGAGTGGTAAAGACAGGTAGAAGAGAGAGAGAGAGAGAGAGAGAAAGAGAGAGAGGGGAGGGAGAGGGAAAGGGAGAGGCAGAGATAGAGAGAGAGAGAGAGAGAGGCAGAGAGAGATAGATAGAGGGAGAGAGAGATAGAGGGAGAGAGAGAGAGAGAGAGAGAGACAGAGAGAGAGAGAGAGAGAGAGAGAGAGAGAGAGAGAGAGAGAGAGAGACAGAGAGAGAGAGAGAGAGAGATAGAGAGAGAGAGAGAGCTAGAGAGAGAGAGCTAGAGAGAGAGAGAGAGAGAGAGAGAGAGAGCTAAAGAGAGAGAGAGAGAGAGCTAGAGAGAGAGAGAGCTAGAGAGAGAGAGAGAGAGAGCTAGAGAGAGAGAGAGCTAGAGAGAGCTAGAGAGAGAGAGAGAGAGAGAGAGCTAGAGAGAGAGAGAGCTAGAGAGAGAGAGAACTAGAGAGAGAGAGAGAGAGAGACTAACAGTGCGTCTGACAGGCGATGCCGAGCAGCTTTCCGGCCCTGTGGGCCTGCAGGCTTTATTACCTGTCATGAAGAAAGAGAGAGGGAGGAAGTTCACAGCTGCTGTTCCCCCAAGGTCTCTCGCCCTCTCACATCTGCAGCTCTGAGCACTGTAAGGAAAGCTGCCCTACTGAACAGATCTGCTCTCAGCCTGTCACCTGTCTCTCTGCTCCAGCCTGTCACCTGTCTCTCTGCTCTCAGCCTGTCACCTGTCTCTCTGCTCTCAGCCTGTCACCTGTCTCTCTGCTCTCAGCCTGTCACCTGTCTCTCTGCTCCAGCCTGTCACCTGTCTCTCTGCTCTCAGCCTGTCACCTGTCTCTCTGCTCTCAGCCTGTCACCTGTCTCTCTGCTCTCAGCCTGTCACCTGTCTCTCTGCTCTCAGCCTGTCACCTGTCTCTCTGCTCTCAGCCTGTCACCTGTCTCTCTGCTCTCAGCCTGTCACCTTGTCTCTCTGCTCCAGCCTTTCACCTGTCTCTCTGCTCCAGCCTGTCACCTGTCTCTCTGCTCTCAGCCTGTCACCTGTCTCTCTGCTCTCAGCCTGTCACCTGTCTCTCTGCTCCAGCATGTCACCTGTCTCTCTGCTCTCAGCCTGTCACCTGTCTCTCTGCTCCAGCCTGTCACCTGTCTCTCTGCTCTCAGCCTGTCACCTGTCTCTCTGCTCTCAGCCTGTCACCTGTCTCTCTGCTCCAGCCTGTCACCTGTCTCTCTGCTCTCAGCCTGTCACCTGTCTCTCTGCTCTCAGCCCCTGATGGTGCGGCATGGATGGGGAGGGGGGGGGGCTCTACTCAGTCCTCTTGATGACGAGCTCTGAGCTGTGATGATGATGATGATGATGATGACTCCCTCATCATCAAGACTCCCGGGGCTAAACGCCACACTTCCTCTGAAGAGAGGGATCTGAACAAAGAGGTTCAAGGTTGCATCAGAGGACTGAGGGAAGCATAACGAGCGCTCCTCTCTCCCTGCGCCCCTGAACAGCCCGAGTGAGTGACAGGTTTGATGATAGAAGACAACTATGTGAGCAGGCTTGAATACCGAATCAGAGAGATGCTGCAGGTGTGATTGTTCCCAACTGGCCCCCAGGCCTGTAGCCACGCTGTCTCCCAGGGGGCAGCAGAGGAGCCCGGGCTGATCGCAGGAGCGCAGAGGCCCAGAGCCTGCTGTGACGGGGGGGCAGGGGGGGTCGTTTGTTGTTTTAAGTGAAGTGTGACAGGAAAGGCAGAGAGAGAGAGAGAGAGAGAGAAGACGAGAGAGAGAGAGAGAGAGAGAGAGAGAGAGAGAGAGAGAGAGAGAGAGAGAGAGAGAGAGAAGAGAGAGAGGGAAGACATGCAGCAAAGGGCCCAGGTCCGATTCAAACCCAGCCCCCCCAGGAACTGCTCTTGAGGAAATGTCAATGTAATGATGCCCCCCTGAGGTGATCCCAGCTTGTCGTTCCTGACCTACACGGAGGGCTCCCTAACCCGGAGATCCTCTGGCAGCCAGCAGGTCTGACTGAGGCAGCGTGTGTGTCTGTCGCCCCCTGCAGGCCCTTCCTGGTGCTGCCTCCTCTGATGGAGTGGATCCGCGTGGCGTCGGCTCACGCCGAGCATCGCCGCAGCTTCGCCGTGGACAGCGACGACGTCCGCCAGGCCGCCCGCCTGCTGCTGCCCGGGGTCGACTGCGAACCGCGCCAGCTCCGGTCAGGCTCCGCCATCTGGGCGCCACACAGGCAACAGTCTAACTGATGTGTTTATCAAGCGCACCTATAGTCAGAAGTCAAACTGATTTGTTTATCAAGAATACAGTGTGACACAAGATCGTTGTAGCTGCATGGCAGGTACTATGGATTAGAGGAGTGCAGTAAGGAATAAGATTTTTTTTTATCCAAACCCAAACAATAAAAGCATAAAACATGAACAAAACAAACACACAAACAACATTGAGCAAAAACAGTAAGCTACAGCATGTTCTCTGAGATGATACAATACACGTTGTTATAGGGTTGAGTTTGAACTGTGGTGAACTTAATGTCATCTTAATCAATCGTCTGGGATTTGATGTCAAAACCAAGCCCAGATCTTAAATACTACTTACCCCCCAGTCCACCTTAAATACCACATCTCCCCCCAGTCCACCTTTAATACCACATCTCCTCCCCAGTCCACCTTAAATACCACATCTCCCCCCCAGTCCACCTTTAATACCACATCTCCCCCCCAGTCCACCTTAAATACCACATCTCCCCCCCAGTCCACCTTAAATACCACATCTCCCCCCAGTCCACCTTTAATACCACATCTCCCCCCCAGTCCACCTTAAATACCACATCTCCCCCCAGTCCACCTTTAATACCACATCTCCCCCCAGTCCACCTTAAATACCACATCTCCCCCCAGTCCACCTTAAATACCACATCTCCCCCCCAGTCCACCTTTAATACCACATCTCCCCCCCAGTCCACCTTAAATACCACATCTCCCCCCCAGTCCACCTTTAATACCACATCTCCCCCCCAGTCCACCTTAAATACCACATCTCCCCCCAGTCCACCTTAAATACCACATCTCCCCCCCAGTCCACCTTTAATACCACATCTCCCCCCCAGTCCACCTTAAATACCACATCTCCCCCCCAGTCCACCTTTAATACCACATCTCCCCCCAGTCCACCTTTAATACCACATCTCCCCCCAGTCCACCTTTAATACCACATCTCCCCCCCAGTCCACCTTAAATACCACATCTCCCCCCCAGTCCACCTTTAATACCACATCTCCCCCCAGTCCACCTTTAATACCTCCCCCCTGTCTCACAGGACGGATGACTGTTTCTGCTCGTCGCGGAAGCTGGACGCTGCGTCGACGGAGGCGCGGTTCCTGCAGGACCTGGGCTTCAGGATGTTGAGCTGTGGCAGGACTGACCTGGTGAAACAGGCTGTCAACCTGCTGGGCAGCCAGGGCATCAACAGCATGAGCGAACAGGTTACACACACACACACACAGAGACACACCTACACACACACCTACACACACAGAGACACACACACATACATGCACACCTACACACACAGAGACACACATACATGCACACACAAGCCTGGAGAATCTCTCATTGTCCACGTCTAGGAGCTGTCATGCATGGTTGCACAGTGCACATTCACTCATACTCACTCACCTGGCAGGGATGCAAACAGAGATCTAAACCCACTCAATATAGAGCCTATTTCACCTGACCTTTCACCTCCCCTGTGTGTTCTGTGGTTGCCTAGGGGATGACCCCGCTGATGTATGCGTGTGTCCGTGGAGACGAGGCCATGGTCCAGATGCTGCTGGACGCCGGCGCCGACATCAACAGTGAGGTCAGTCACCATGGCGACCAGGTGGTCCCCAACAGACCAGACCAGAAGGGGGTGTGGTTTTAGGGTTCAGGTCAGAGGGTCGTGTCGGCAGAGAGACAGAGATTTCCCAGCAGTGTTCCCTCTGCTGTGTGTGTGTGTGTCTCTGTGTGTGTGTGTCTCTGTGTGTGTGTGTCTCTGTGTGTGTGTGTGTGTGTCTTTGTGTGTGTGTCTCTGTGTGTGTGTGTCTCTTTGTGTGTGTGTCTCTGTGTGTGTGTGTCTCTGTGTGTGTGTGTCTCTGTGTGTGTGTGTGTGTGTGTGTGTCTGTCTGTGTGTGTATGTCTCTGTGTGTGTGTGTCTCTGTGTGTGTGTGTCTCTGTGTGTGTGTGTCTCTGTGTGTGTGTGTCTCTGTGTATGAGTTCCCCTGGAGGAAACTCAACCTGTCTTGTCCCCCCTCTCTCTCCTTCCTCCTCCTCTCCTGTGGACAGGGATCAAAGGTCACTGTGAGGCCTAAAATAACAATGACTTACCGAGGACCAGTTGTAGAGAGCAGTAATACTGCTGCACGGTCCTAGTTAGATACATGTTCCCTAAGGTTCTAGTTAGATACATGTTCCATAAGGTTTTAGTTAGATACATGTTCTCTGAGGTTCTAGTTAGATACATGTTCCCTAAGGTTCTAGTTAGATACATGTTCCCTACCTAGTTAGATTCATGTTCCCTGAGGTCCTAGTTAGATGCATGTTCCCTGAGGGCTGGGAAGAACGTCTGAACACCTCCGGTGGCCCTGGTATAGGCTGGGGGGGGCAGGGGGGGGGGGCTCCATCCTGCCCCCGCGGGGTCCTGGTTAGTCATCCCATCAGCTGCCGTGTCTCAGATCACCATCACACTCCTGGGCAAGAGCCCTTCTTTATCACGCTCTATCTGACAGGAACAGAGAGAGGCGAAGACATGCAGGGCCCAGGGCGGATTCGAACCCAGGCCGCGGCAGTAAGGCCTTGGCTCATGTGGTGTGCACTTTACCCGGGCGAGCTGCGAGGACGATCTGAAGAGCTTCTTCAAGGAGTCTAGAAGTCCTGTCAGACTGACCATGCACAGCACTATAGGCTCCTCCCCTTGGTGTGTCGCCTGTTAACTGTTTCAAGCTACTAGGCCATAACTATTTTAATGGTGGAATTATTCACCCGGTTAAGGATTAATTGAAAACAACTTGTGATATGCTTGACCGAGCTCTAGGGTCCTGGCTGCTGCCTCCAGCATGTCCCTAGTGCACATCTTCTCTTACCAGAGCAGACATGAAGAATGTAGTCATTGTTAGTGTGTGCTGCGATGTGGCCCAGGGTGGTGTCCTCAGAGGGAATCTGAGTGAGTGTTGTGTTGTGCCTGGAGCTCCCTGAGAGGGGAGGGAAGGAGCCTGGGGTTCTGCTCATGGTCAGCTCTCACAACCATGCATCACTTCATTCAGCCAGCCCTGTACGGCCTGAGCATGCTGGGAGAGAGTCAGAGAGACCAGGAGAGAGAGACAGAGTCAGAGACACCAGGAGAGAGAAACAGAGTCAGAGAGACCAGGAGAGAGAGACAGAGTCAGAGAGACCAGGAGAGAGAGACAGAGTCAGAGAGACCAGGAGAGAGAGACAGAGTCAGAGACACCAGGAGAGAGAAACAGAGTCAGAGAGACCAGGAGAGAGAGACAGAGTCAGAGAGACCAGGAGAGAGAGACCGAGTCAGAGAGACCAGGAGAGAGAGACCGAGTCAGAGAGACCAGGAGAGAGAGACAGAGTCAGAGACACCAGGAGAGAGAGACAGTCAGAGAGACCAGGAGAGAGAGACAGAGTCAGAGAGACCAGGAGAGAGAGACAGACAGGCCAGGAGAGCTGTGGAGTCAGACAGGACAGGAGAGAGAGAGACAAACTGAGGTGTAATCAGGGCAGGAACAGATCAATCTTGTTCATTAGGAATCAATCACAGTTACAGGATGTCCTCCCTGACTCAGTCAACTGCCTCCAGAGGCAGACTCCTTAACTGCCCCCAGTCACCCCACCCCCCACACCCCTTCCCACATACCTCATCCCACACCCCCCATCGCTGGGCCTTGCACATGGGCAGTTGTGTCAGTGAGAGGGTCACAATTTATAGCGTCTCACTTGTTCCTGACTGCAGGAGTGTAATTGTCACGTCCTGGAACATTTAGCATCGTTCATGGTGGCTCCTGATTACAAGGCTGTTGCCCCGACTCCCGCCTCACCCCCCCCCCCCCCCCCCACTCCCCCAAACCATTTCTTCCATGGCTGCTTGTTGTGTGTGCCTCAGTTCTGTGGACTAGTGATGTTAATGGCTTTATCTCTCTCCCCCACCACCTCTCCTCCACCCCCCTCCTCCCCTCCTCTTCCACCCTTCCACCCTACCTCCCCAGGTGCCTAACTCAGGGCACAGACACCCCTCAGTGTTCCCCGAGACCAGGCAGGGAACGGCCATCACGTTCGCTGTGCTGCAGGGACACATTCCTGTCGTCCAGGTAGACACCCCTGCTTCCGTCTGCACGGCCTCACGACCTCATCCTCATGTCACCACTGTGATCGCCATCCTCATGTCATCCCTGTGATCGCTATCCTCCGTCTGATGACGGGGAATCTTTTTTCTCCTGTTTTCGTTGGTGTGGTTATCGAACGTCCTGCTTGTCGGCCCATGTTGCGGGGGCTGGGAAGCGTTTCTGAAACGGGAACAATCGATTGTTGAATGTTTTTCCCCGGAACGGCTTATTTTGGATAAATCCAAATAGCTCCGCCCCCCCGGCTCCCTCCTAGTCGATATGCATTAAAGAGGAGGTGAAGCACAGCGGCTGATGTGGAAACAAGCTCGTCCTCATTACTAATTAACCCAGCTCATTTACAATGATTTTTCCACTGAATGGTGAAATAAAATGTAATGGTCTTGCACCCTGACTCAACCTCAACTTAACCCCCCCCCCCCAGCTGCTCCTGGACGCCAGGGCCAGTGTGGAGGGCTCTCTACAGGACGGGATGGACAACTACACTGAGACCCCCCTACAACTGGCTTCTGCTGCAGGTACACACACACACACGCATGTAAACACACACACACACATTAACACCGGCAGTAACGGTGTCTCCACCCAGCTCTGCTGTGACGGTGTCTTGTCTCCCCCCAGCTCTGCTGTGACGGTGTCCTGTCTCCCCCCAGCCCTGCTGTAACGGTGTCCTGTCTCCCCCCAGCCCTGCTGTAACGGTGTCCTGTCTCCCCCCAGCCCTGCTGTAACGGTGTCCTGTCTCCCCCCAGGTAACTTTGAGCTGGTGAGTCTGCTGTTGGAGCGCGGGGCAGACCCCCTGCTGGGCACCACACACCGCAATGGCATCTCCACCGCCCTGCAGGGAGACATGAACTCATACAGCCTGGCAGCTGCTCACGGACACAGGTAACACACACACTCACACACACACACACTCACACACACACTCACACACACACACTCACACACACAAATGCTCACACACACAGGGCCCTATCTTGCACCCAGCCTATTGACTTTGTCAACGACGCAAGTATCATTCCTGGTTTGCACTCGACGCAAAGCGGACTTTTCCCTCCACAGATGCACGTCTGTAAATCAGGGAATGACTTTGCGCTCCAGGGGCCGGTTCAGCAAAAAGAGGAGGCGTGTTCCGGCGCAAACGTTCGGTGGTGCTATTTTGAAGTTTCCGAAAACAATTCCGCCACTGACCAGGAAAAAAGTCTGAAGTCAGTGGTGTGTTATTCAGATGCGCGTGCTTGGCCCGTGCGCACTGCTGGCGAGGCCAGGGTCTTGTTCCTGCGAAGCCGCATTACATAGTTTTGATTTATTGTATGGCTGTGTTAGATTTATTTCATGTCAATGATTAAAAAGATTTTCATGACAAATCTCTATGTATTTGAATTAGATTTGTGACAATTGTGGCAATTTTCTCCCACGCCAGTTTAACCAAACTAATTTGGGTGGGTTTCTTCTCCCATCCCCATACAATGTCACTTCTCTATCTTTTACGGCCCTGACGAGAACGTCGGTCTCCACGGCTGTGAACCACTCCTGGCGTTATAATAGCAATCCGCCATGGAACAACTGCTACTCTTAAAGGGAATGTGAGATGACGCTCTGATCACTTTATTGCACGTTACGCCCAAACTACACCTATGAGTAATGTAGCTACATCAGACCAACCCATTATGTAATCTCTAACCTTAACCCTAACCTTGAAATTCTGTCATTCTGATGATAACCTTCACTCTAAAACCTCTAAACCCCTAGCAGTGGCACTTGAAGGTGTGGGACCAGAGAAGCCAGGTCCATCTCTACTTGAGGGACATCTGGTCACACAGAAAAGATTCCACATTTTCCAGCTCCTGTTTTGTTGACGTTCCTCTTGTCCGGCTTCTGAAGGAACGTGTTCCGGAAGCTGGTGTCCCAGGTGGAGGCGGTGGAGGCGGGGGGGGAAGGGCGAGGTGCTTTCCCTGGAGGAGATGCTGGCAGAGGGCTCGGAGCTGGTGGAGAGGAGCCCCTCCCAGCTGGAGCTGCTGCGTAGTGGCAAGACCAGGCTGAAGGCCCTGAGGGAGGCCATGTACCACAGCACAGAGCACGGCCACGTCGACATCACCCTCGACCTGCGAAGCCTCGGTCAGTCACACGCATGGAGAGGTCCTGGTCCTGGTCCTGGTCCTGGTCCTGGTCCTGGTCCTGGTCCTGGTCCTGGTCCTGGTCCTGGTCCTGGTCCTGGTCCTAGTCCTATTCCTGGTCTTGGTCCTGGTCCTGGTCCTGGTCCTGGTCCTGGTCCTGGTCTTGGTCTTGGTCTTGGTCTTGGTCTTGGTCTTGGTCTTGGTCCTGGTCCTGGTCTTGGTCTTGGTGCTGGTCTTGGTCTTGGTCCTGGTCCTGGTCCTGGTCCTGGTCTTGGTCTTGGTCTTGGTCCTGGTCCTGGTCCTGGTCCTGGTCCTGGTCCTGGTCCTGGTCCTGGTCCTGGTCTTGGTCTTGGTCCTGGTCCTGGTCCTGGTCCTGGTCCTGGTCTTGGTCTTGGTGCTGGTCCTGGTCCTGGTCCTGGTCCTGGTCTTGGTCCTGGTCCTGGTCCTGGTCCTGGTCCTGGTCTTGGTCTTGGTCCTGGTCCTGGTCTTGGTGCTGGTCCTGGTCCTGGTCCTGGTCTTGGTCCTGGTCCTGGTCCTGGTCCTGGTCCTGGTCCTGGTCTTGGTCCTGGTCCTGGTCCTGGTCTTGGTCTTGGTCCTGGTCCTGGTCTTGGTGCTGGTCCTGGTCCTGGTCCTGGTCCTGGTCCTGGTCTTGGTCCTGGTCCTGGTCCTGGTCTTGGTCCTGGTCTTGTATTTGGGGTTCTGGGTACAGTGCCAGACCACAGCCATTATCAGGACCTACAGGACTAGACGGACACATGTAGCTGTGAGTGTGATCTTAGTTATCATCGAGGAATGACATGAAATGTAATGTGTGTATATGTGCGCTTTTCTACCTGTGTTTTTGTCTGCATCTGTGTGTGTATGTGTCTACGTGTGTGTGTCTACATGTGTGTGTCTACATGTGTGTCTATGTGTGTGTGTCTACGTGTGTGTCTATGTGTGTGTGTACGTGTGTGTCTGTGTGTGTGTGTACGTGTGTGTCTATGTGTGTGTGTGTACGTGTGTGTCTATGTGTGTGTGTCTATGTGTGTGTCTATGTGTGTGTGTGTCTATGTGTGTGTGTCTATGTGTGTGTGTCTACGTGTGTGTCTATGTGTGTCTATGTGTGTGTGTCTATGTGTGTGTGTCTATGTGTGTGTGTCTATGTGTGTGTGTGTACGTGTGTGTCTATGTGTGTGTGTCTATGTGTGTGTACGTGTGTGTCTATGTGTGTGTGTCTATGTGTGTGTGTCTATGTGTGTGTCTATGTGTGTGTGTGTCTATGTGTGTGTGTCTATGTGTGTGTGTCTACGTGTGTGTCTATGTGTGTCTATGTGTGTGTGTCTATGTGTGTGTGTCTACGTGTGTGTCTATGTGTGTCTATGTGTGTGTGTCTATGTGTGTGTGTCTATGTGTGTGTCTATGTGTGTGTGTCTATGTGTGTGTCTATGTGTGTGTCTATGTGTGTGTGTCTATGTGTGTGTGTGTACTCTCCCAGGCGTTCCCTGGACACTGCACACCTGGCTGGAGTCTCTGCGTAGCTGCTTCCTGCAGCAGCGCCGCCCTCTGATCCAGGGTCTGCTGAAGGAGTTCAGCTGCATCCAGGAGGACGAGTACACAGAGGAGATCATCACACATGGGCTGCCCCTCATGTTCCAGATCCTCCGAGCCAGCAAGGTGAGCAGGACACACACACAGGCAGGCAGACAGACAGAGAGACAGGCAGACAGACAGACAGAGAGACAGGCAGACAGACAGACAGACAGACAGACAGGCAGGCAGGCAGGCAGGCAGGCAGGCAGGCAGGCAGGCAGGCAGGCAGGCAGGCAGGCAGGCAGTCATGACAGCTCAATGATCCTCTAGTGTAACATAACAAAGCACAGTTAAGATGCATGGCTGTCTGTATCACCTGTCACAGTGCCTCATTATTTGTAATGGGACCCTTAATTCCTAATGCCTGTTTAATGGGCTTAGCTACAGCTGGTCAGGGTACTTCAGGGACAGAGGGGGGGAGTGTAGAGGTATTCCTGTTGTCTCCCGGGGCGATGCCGGGGAGGTGATGCTGAGGTTGTCATGGTGACTGGGGTGATGACACCGAGGTCGTCATGGTGACGTGGTTCTCCCTCCAGAACGAGGTGATCAGTCAGCAGCTGAGCGTCATCTTCACCCAGTGCTACGGGCCTTACCCCATCCCCAAGCTGGGAGACATCAAGAGGAAGCAGTCTGCTCGTCTGGGTGAGACGCAACATGCCCCCTGCTGGACACACACTGCTACTGCTCACAGTAATCACCCATCAGACACGGATCTCCTGAGTGATGATGCTAGTCTCTCTGTTTCCTGTGTGTGTGTGTGTGTGTGTGTGTGTGTGTGTGTGCAGATCCCCACTTCCTGAATAATAAAGAGATGTCGGATGTGACGTTCCTGGTGGAAGGGAAGCCGTTCTACGCTCATAAAGTCCTGCTGTTCACCGCCTCCAACAGGTCAGCACACACACAAACACACTCACACACACACACACACACATGTGCATGCACATATACACACACACCACTGGTGTTACTGATAGGATATACCACAATGTATTTCCTGAATCAGTGTGTCAGTCATGTCGAGGTAACTGGACCCAGGCCATCTCCAACACAGTTTCACCAGCATTCACTCTCTGAGGCTTCCCAGCGTGTAGCACCTGCTGCTGGAGCATCCACTCTGAGTTCCCATCAGTGTGTGTGTGAGATGATGGACTGGATTGATTCCCACAGGGCTGCACGTGCTGTCTGTCAGTACCAGCCGGGTTGGTCTGTGAGGTCATTTCCTCTGTTCCCTGACCCCTGAGAGGGCTGTCAGTGTGATGAGGTGGGGGGTCAGGGGTCAGTCCTGGGGAGGACAGGCAGGCTGGGGGGAGGGGGCCTGCTTGAGTCTTCAGTATAAAACGTGTTTTTGACACAAGGCAGTTTCACCTCATAGAGAAGACTGTCAGATTACATTGTCAGTACTGTTACATAGGATGTACATTGATAATCTACAGGGTTTAGTAGAGGGTGGCAGGATTTGACAACTCATACAAAAGATTGTAAAGTGTATGAAATTATTATAATTTTTTCTGAAATGTTGTTTGTTTGTTTGTCCCTCCTTCCCTCCCAAAGGTTTAAGTCTCTCCTGGCAAACAGGCCTGCAGCAGAGAACACATGTATTGAGATCAGCCATGTCAAGTACAACATCTTTCAGGTAGGAGTCAGCAGGGGGTCTTTCACCTGAACTGGGACCATCTCTGAGTGTGTGTGGTGTAGCCGATATATCTGGGCTGTGTGTGTTGTAGCTGATGTGTCTTGGTGTCTGTGTGTTTGTGTGTGTTTGTGTGTTTGTAAGAGTCCAACCGATTTATCGGCGGGCCGATATTATCGGCCGATATTAGGCATTCTCCAAACTATCGGTATCTGCATTTATAATGGCCGATAAATTATTTATTTTTTTATGGAAAAAAAAAACACCCTTCAACCATGTTATGAGTGTTGGCGTTGCATAGTCTGGCCACCGGAGGGCACTCTACGACGTTCCTGTTGGGGGACAACATTCATGTTTAGAACGCCACAAACCCTACAACCAGCTGAGTCGGACAATTGTTAGGGAAATGTGTTAATGTTTTGTTACGTGTTTCTGGATTATAAAAAACATATATATATATATCGGCCAATATATCAGAATATCGAATTTTTGAATCACCAAATATTTGTATCGGTATCGGCCTTAAAAATCCTTTATCGGTCGGGCTCTAGTTTGTGTGTGTCTGGGCTGTGTGTGTGTGTCTGGGCTGTGTGTGTGTGTCTGGGCTGTGTGTGTGTGTGTATCTGGGCTATGTGTGTGTGTGTGTCTGGGCTGTGTGTGTGTGTGTGTGTCTGGGCTCTGTGTGTGTGTGTCTGGGCTCTCTGTGTGTGTGTGTCTGGGCTCTGTGTGTGTGTGTCTGGGCTGTGTGTGTGTGTGTGTGTCTGGGCTCTGTGTGTGTGTGTCTGGGCTCTGTGTGTGTGTGTCTGGGCTGTGTGTGTGTGTTTGTCTGGGCTCTGTGTGTGTGTGTCTGGGCTGTGTGTGTGTGTGTGTTGTAGCTGACACATCTGTGTGTCTGTGTTCAGCTGGTGATGCAGTACCTGTACTGTGGAGGAACAGACGCTCTGCACATCCGGAACACTGAAGTCATGGAGGTGAGTCACTGGACAGCAGAGCATGGGTCAGGGGGCCACGGGGGGCAGGGGGGCAGCATTACGGGAGGGTCTGGTGCGGTGGGGTGGGGTGGAGGGAGGGAGGCTGGGTGGGTGGGTGTGTGTGTGGGGTGGGTGGAGGTGGAATGGGGTGGAGTGGAGGGAGGGTGGAGTGGGGTGGAGTGGAGGGAGGGTGGAGTGGAGGGAGGGTGGAGTGGGGTGGAGTGGAGGGAGGGTGGAGGCCCAGGGTATGTCCTCCTCTTGAGATGTTTCTCCATCTCTCCAGCTGCTGTCGGCCGCTAAATTCTTCCAGCTTGAGGCGCTGCAGAGACACTGTGAGATCATCTGCACCAAGAACATCAACACAGACACCTGTGTGGAGATCTACCACCACACAAAGGTGTGTGTGTGTGTGTGTGTGTGTGTATGAGTGTGTCTCTTTGTGCCCACGGCCCTGCTCTGACCTGCCGTGCTCCCTCTCTTCCGGTCAGTTCCTGGACGTGCCGGAGCTGGCGGCCTACATGGAGGGCTACTTCCTGAAGAACATGGTGCTGCTGATCGAGCTGGAGCCCTTCAAGCAGCTGCTGTACGACACGCCGCCGGAGAGCCCGGGAGCCAGTGTGCTGCTGGACCTGGAGAAGACCCTGGCGCTCCGGATCCAGTCCATCCACCTGTCCTCATCCAGGGGCTCTGTGGTCTGAGCCCTCCCTCCCTCCTCCACCTGCGCCCCCAGACCAGCGCCTGCTACCCGGACAGCTCTTCATCGCTCCCTTGCCCCGTCACCTGGTGCCTGCCGGTCATCCTTGCTGTTGTGTGTCTCCGGGCAGCCCTGGGGCTGTGTCAGCAGGGTCAGGGATGTAGATCACTGGGTTAAGGGGCTGTTTGCTATTGCGGCTTGGCGTGGCGTGGAGTCCCAGCGAGGGTTAAGCCAACACTAGTCATGGCACAGATGTGACGCTGCAGATGTGACGCTGCAGATGTGACATTCTGAGGAGAACGTTGAGAGAAGCCTGCCTGCAGACCTGCCCTCTGCTGCAGAGTGGAATGGATGCACACACACACACAACATGTACAAACACACACACAGAAACATCTTTATAGTTCTGCAGTAGTCAGTTACATTTCCTAACCTTGGTTTCACCATCATCATATTGATATATTGTGCTGCCATCTAGGTCCTTATGAGATACAGTCAGTCATGTCCCTTGTCCACTGTGGCAACTGTTGTAAATATTGTGAATATGGAGTTCTACTCGCACTCCCCCTGTAAGTTCATGTAAATACAGACAGATATCTCATCTTGAGTACTGGCATAGGTAATATGATGTATCTGTAAAACCTGTCCCTGTTGTATGTGCAAAGAGCATGTCACACTGATGTGGGCTTTACAGTTTCTCTAGATTTCTCCGTCAGCGTGTGTAGAGTGTGGTCTGAGGTCTGCATGTCACACAGCGAGGGGGGGGGGGGGGGGCATCTGGGGGAACTAGAACAGCATCCTGGTTCTGGTTCTAGAACAGCGTCCTGGTTCTGGTTCTAGAACAGCTTCCTGGTTCTGGTTTGGGACAGGAGAGACCAGATGACAGGCCCAAACTCCTGCTTAGCTGCATAGTGGTACAAAGAGAACTTTAATTACACAGATAAAATGTTTTTAATTAATTCAGCTGTGGGAGTCTTACGCAGGCTAAACTTGAACAGGATTTGTTTGTAGTGTTCTGTAGAAAAATGTCTTGTTTCGTCTTCTTCGTCTTCTCTGCAAAGTTTTTGGACGTGTCCTCCCCTGAGGCTGACTGCAGGACACTGTCTCCAGACGTAACACCATGTAGACAATACTGTGAGACTTGACATCATGTATGTTTCCTCTATAAAGATGAATGATTAATAATTAAACAGATTAATTTAAACAAATAATCTTTGTCCTTCATTAATCCTTGGTGTGATATTTTTCATGTTTTTCTCACCTGGTTATGAAAACCCTAACCCTAACCCTAACCCTAACCCTGGTTATGAAAATTATTTTCTGCTGTGTCCAGTTCTCTTAGACTTGTTTCCAGGCAGGGTTTCGGAGGAGGAGGAGGAGGAGGAGAGGGGGGAGGAGGAGAGGGAGGAGGGGGAGAGGGAGGAGGGGAGGAGGAGGAGGGGGGAGGGGGAGGAGGAGAGGGGGGAGGAGGAGAGGGAGGAGGAGGGAGGAGGAGAGGGGGGAGGAGGAGAGGGGGGGAGGAGGAGAGGGAGGAGGAGGGAGAGGGAGGAGGGGGAGGAGGAGAGGAGGGGAGGAGGAGGAGGGGGGAGGAGGAGGAGGAGAGGGGGGAGGAGGAGGAGGGAGGAGGGGGAGGAGGGAGAGGGGAGGAGGAGGAGGGAGAGGGAGGAGGGGGAGGAGGAGAGGGGGGAGGAGGAGAGGGGGGAGGAGGAGAGGGAGGAGGAGGAGAGGAGGAGGAGGAGGAGAGGGAGAGAGGAGGAGGGTATGCTGTGAATTGTAAACAGTCTAACAGGAAACCATAAGACTTGAGAACAAAGAACCTGAAGGACAGTGAGTAGTGATCCAGCCTGGATCCCTCGGTAGCACAGGCAGTGTGCCCAAGGCTACAGGCCCAGTATTTAATATGAATGATGCAGCTTTGGCAGCAGTATTTTTCAGTTGTTGACACTTTACTTAGAGGGAATACAAGCCACCCAGTGTTCTGTAAGTGAAGCCAAGCAGAGAGAGGGAGGGTTGATGTAGAGAAAGACCTTCGGGTGGAGACAGAGATACAGAGTGGGTGAGTGTGAGAAAGAGAGAGAGACAGTGGGTGCAGTGGCGGATCTAAGGGGTGGCAAGGGGTGGCAGCTGCCACCCTAATAAAGAATACTGCCACTTTTTCATGCATTTAGCAGACGCTTTTATCCAAAGCGACTTCCAAGAGACAGCTTTACAAAAGTGCATAGATCTCTGATCATAACAACGAGATAGCCCCGAACATTGCAGGTAGCCAAAACATGAAGCATACATTGTGAAAAAACAGTCCCAAAGGGGAAGAACCACAAGAGCATGTAGTGAAACAAGTTACAATTAAACAACATGAACCTCAAATCTTCCCATGGAAAAATATTATTTGTACATTACAGAACATTTCAATAAATAATATTAATGTAACTGTATAATTTAAACTACAAATATCTAGCCTAATCATTTACCATAGGGAGTATTGTACCCCCCCTACTCTGGCTTTGATTCACCTCCAGGAGGCCACCCAACAACTTCCTTCTGCCACCCCATTGCCACCCCGGATGAACATCTCTAGATCTGCCCCTGAGTGGGTGAGAAAGAGAGACAGAGATTTTGAGTGAGCGATCAAGTGAAACAGGAAAAGAAACAGTGACAGAGAGTGAGTGAGTGTGAGAGAGACAGAGTGAGAGAGTAAAAACAGAGAGACACAGAAAGAGAGTGAAAGAGAGAGACAGAGAGAGAGACCAGCGAGTGAGTGAAAGAGAGACAGAGAGAAAGAAACAGCGAGTGAGTGAAAGAGAGAGACAGAGAGACAGCGAGTGAGTGAAAGAGAGAGACAGAGAG